>NW_015551034.1:550326-561821 GCF_001515605.1 Sinocyclocheilus anshuiensis | reverse complement strand
CCTTTCGGGCTTGAACTGATGGTAAAACTAACTACATTATTAACTGTCTTGATATTTACTTTGAAAGCTGAAGCTGCGATTATGGTAAGGGGCGTTACATTTCCGACGCGTGCTTGTGGTGTTCGGCCGATCACAATGCACTGGGTCAGCTGGCCAATCAGAGCAGACTGCGCTTGTCAAAGGAGGGGGCTTTGTTGAAAACGACGCGTTTGAGAGAGGCCCTACAATAATGTACAGTATTTGAAAAATAATGTGTTTTTTGAACATTAAAGCATGTCAACATATTCTGTTACACCAAATACACAAAATAATGATCTTTAAAATAGCATCATATGACCCCTTTAAATTATATAAAAAAAGAAAAATTGTAATATAAATAGCGATTAGAAATTCGATTAATTGTGCAGCCCTAGGGTGAGTAAATCATTGGGCCATTTTCATTTTTGGGTGAACTGTGCCTTTAATATGCTGTCTATGCTCTGTGTCAGCTTTATCTAAATGTATATGTGTGTGTTCATATAGAGTGAGCTGCATAAGAACTGCTCTCATGTGATGGAGGCGCCTACAGAGAGCAGCAGCAGTCAGCAGCCTGTACTCCACCCAGAACTAGACTGCAGCTGGAAACCATTCGGTAAGATTTAGATCTTATACTATATTATATTTATAGCAGTATGTGTTTCTGTCACTTTCAGCCAGTGCATTAAATATTTGGCATCTCTGTTTTTCTGTCCCTATAGACAGAAATAACTATAAGCAGCTGCTTGGAGCAATGGATTACTCTTTCCTGTGTGCTTACGCCATAGGCATGTATCTCAGGTAAGAACAGATACAAAACACTTAAATATTGATGGATTTGCACTAAAATGGCTTAAAAAGTGGAGGGATTTTCAGAAATCTAGAAATGAAAATTCTGTCATTTACTCGCCAATTAATGTCATTCCAAACCCATAAAACACAAATGAAGATATTTTAATGAACCCTGAGAGATGTCTATTCCACCAAAGCATTCAGTATGTTTACATGGACAAAAATATTCAGATTTTAACATGATTAAGACAATACTCTGATTAAGAATCTACCATGTAAACAGATTTTTGATTACCTTAATCAGGCTAAAGTCATACTTGAAGTATACAGAAATCGAATTAAGACATGTGGAATATTCCTATTTTAGTCGCATTACTGAAGTGCAGTATAGACATGCACACCCCTTAATCGCACTATTATCGTCGTGTAGGACTTTTCGCCGCATTTTGCGACAGGATACACACACGCCAGTGCTCAACCGTTTGAGGGCAAACAAAAGAGCATGGCTTCAACACCGCCATCGTCTGTTTGCACGTATAGCATGACAAATAATTATCTGCACTTGAAGCTTTCGTAAAATTAAAAATGAAACATCCAAAACTGTATATGGCATCATAAACGCAGACGAACTATATGTTTATACGTGAAATTCTGGAGGGGATGTCTGATTTCGTCATGTGGGGACGTAATATAACATGTAAAACGGGAAGATGAAAGGAATATTCTAAAAGCAACTCATGTAAACACCTTAATCATAATATTGACTTATTTAGAATAAGGTAAATAATTAGATTACTTATGTCCATGTAAACGTAGTCATTGATGCTTTAAAAAGTTAATAAAGACATTGTTAAAGTAAACAATTCAAGTCTGATTCAATTTAGGCTTTTATTTGCATATAAATATTGATACATAGGGCAATCAAATATGTTAAATGGACACTCAAGCATGTCTTTAAGAACTTTATAAAGGTTTAGTGTAATGGACATTCCAGTTTTTATTTAAAATATTTTTATTTGTGTTTCGAAGATGAATGAAAGTTATATGGATTGAGAACGACTTGAGGGTCAGTAAATTATGACAGAATTTTCATATTTAGGTGAGCTAACCTTTTGCTATAAACAAGTCATGTTTTCTACTTTGTTTTTCATTCAGTTCATTTGAGAAATAATGAGTTTTGATGTAATTTTTTACTAAAATATTTTAATACATAAAAATGCCTCAAATTATTAAATCAAGTTTTGAATAGACTTGCTGAACAGTTTGAACTAACTCCCCAAAATGAAATGTTTACTTTTTGTTGCTAACATTCTTAATACAACCTTTTCAGTGGAATAATTGGAGAGCGTTTGCCCATTCGCCTGTACCTGACTGTGGGCATGTTGACCAGTGGTCTTTTCACCTGTCTGTTTGGACTGGGATACATCTATGACATCCATAGCCTGGGCTTCTATATATTTGTTCAGGTGGGTGTCATACAAAAGCAGTCTCTTATGGTCATCAAGACTGTATTTATTTGATCACAAATACAGTAGAAACAGTAATATAGTGAGATTGCTGCAATTTTCTGTGTGAATATATTTTAAAATGTAATTTATTCCTGTGATGCAACGTGAATTACTCCAGTCTTCAGTGTCACATGATTCTTTAGAAATCATTCTAATATTTTCATTAAGCAGTACCTCTTATTTTTTTGTGTGTAGGTGGCCAATGGTTTAGTTCAGACCACTGGTTGGCCTAGTGTTGTGACTTGCATTGGCAACTGGTTTGGCAAGGGAAGGTAAGAAGCATTGCACTTTCCACTAACATTATACTCGATAAAACATAAATGTAAAAATTGATAAAACAACTCTAATCGATAACACCGCTTTAAACATGAGCATTCGGTGTTTTCATTTGCTCAGAATGCTTGAGATGAAGCAATGCTTATCCTGTTAGTTGCTCTTTTTTATACACTTCAATTATAACAGATCTGTGATTACCACCCAAATAAATGTTGCATACGTGTTGTGGTGTCAGGAGAGGCCTCATCATGGGTCTGTGGAACTCTCACACATCAGTGGGCAACATTCTGGGCTCTTTGATCGCTGGATATTATGTCTCCTCTAACTGGGGTCTGTCCTTCATCGTCCCCGGAGTTATCATCGCTGCTATGGGAGTCATCTGCTTCCTCTTTCTAATAGAGCGTAAATGAATATGTCTTCTTTCTTATTTATTTGTGCAAATGTATCTGGGTGAAAAATTGTCTCAAAGTGGTTGATGGGTTTTGATGCGAATGCTTCTGCATCTCCAGACCCTAATGATCTGAGGATTGCCAGTACACAGAGCTCAGCTTCAAGCAATCAGGTTAGTCCACCATTTATTTAGTTTCATTTCCAGTCATATTGGCATTCAAGAATATAATGAATGTATACTCTATTGTGAAATTTGGGTCAGTAAATTATTATTTTTTTTTTTTGTAAAATTGATAATGATACTTGATAGCAAATCAGCATATTAGAATGATTCTGAAGGATCATGTGACACTGAAGACTGGAGTAATGATGCTGAAAATTCAGCTTTATATCACAGGAATAATATATTCAAACAGAAAACCGTTGTTTTAAATTGAAAAACTATTTCACAATATTATACTGGATTTTTGATCAAATAAATGCAGCTTTGGTGAGCATAAGATAATTCTTTCAAAAACATTAAAAAAAAACTTAACAACCCCAAACTTTTGAACAGTAGTATTAGTATATGCCTTTAAGGCTTTGTTCATACTGTACACAAATCCGATGTGGGTTTCCAATCCAGTCTCTCAGGAATGATAGGTCTGCTCTGTAATTTTGCTGGCGAATTAATCTAATTAGTTTTTTAGACAGGCCTGTCAATACTCATTCCAAAAAAAAAGAAAAAATCAATCAATGTGGTTTGTATTGGGCTTGTAAATATCAGATTTCATGTGGTTTTTGCTGTTCAGGTGACAAAAACAAAACTAGTTTGTATCAGATATGCAGAAAAATTATATTTTTGCAATATATCTAAACAAAACCTGAGAGAGAGTCAGAGTCTGTGTGTTAATGTCTTTTCCCAGCGGCCTGAGGAAAAGATTGGTTTTGATAACATGACGCACTCATGCTCAACAGCAGTCGCTATGACAACGACACTGTGAGTCTCAGTAGAGCGTGAGGTGCTCTTCTAACACAGGCAGAGTTCACATTTCTGAAACGCTTCATCAGATTGATTTGATTCAGGAGGAGTGGCTAATCAGGAGTAACAGAGACGTTAGGGATGGAGGAAGGGGGTGACAGCAGGAGCAAATGTAGATTGATGCCTCTTTTCCTCATTTTGACTGTGGAGGAGGAATTAATCAAATTCAAGAGAAACTTCAAACACTTTTTTTTTTTTCAGCTTGCCGCTGCATAATTCTTGATTCTCTGTCATTGTTTACGCTAATACCTCTTGGTTTGCTTCTAAAGCATCCTTAAATATTCATAGCGATTAATTAATTGCAATTTAGGAGGTGTTACGCCACAGTATTTTTGTCTACCCCTCTAGAGTGAATTGGGAATTGGGTCAATGATACTAGCACCAGATGAACTTATTGGAAATATATGCAAATATTTAGCATTTAGATATATAATATATTGGTAGTTGACATAGACATGGACACAAAACCTTTTTTTTTTTGTTTTCTAACAGGTGTTTAATGAAATCTTTTCATTCTGTAACTTGTCGCCATTTTATTAAGTTCCTCACCACTTTTACTCAACTTTTTGATATCACCTGTTTTTTTCAGGGTATGACAAATACATATTTAAAAGCTGAAATATTCATTTTCTTATTTTTTTTAATTATAATGTAAACATTTATTATTTAATAGTTGTTAAATGGATGTTTGCATATATTATGAAGGACCAAACAGGAAGTAATTATATTAAGTCTGAGCTTGTTTGGCTTAGTTAAATATAAAAAGCTTCAATATGCCTGATCAAATGTATTAATATATATTCAGGGTTTATTATAACTATATTTTCAGATTTTCATGAATTTATAAATGCATGGTTTGATTTCGATTTATATATTCAGATTTGTATCTGCATATTAAGACTTATAACTATATATTTGTACTTAATTATATGTTCAAAATAATTTCTTTATATTCAAAATGTATAAATGTTTGGATTTAGTTTTATAAATTCTGTTTTGTATCTATTCAGTTTGTGATTATATATTTGGATTTACATTCATATTAAGAATTCTAACTATATTCAGTATTTATAAATAAATATTCATTTTTTTTATAACCATTGCCTATTTGGCCCTTCATAATGTCTAATTAAATAAATTAATTACTAAATAAAGGGAGGAAAAATGTCATGAAATGTCATTTCAACTACCCATGTGTCCTGTGTTATCATGATAATAAAATAAAATTAATATAACAAATAAATGCAGAATATATCCTGTCTATGCATTGCTCTTTTTTTTGTCAATGTGACATGAACTCTTATGTTTTTCATCAGAAGCTTAATAAAAACTGGAATGGTGTGAATGGACATAAAGACCTTTACTTGCAGTACAAGCCAGGAGCTAAAGCACAGGTTTGTCCACCTCACTGTCTCACTGTGTATTTTTCTATCCGTCACTCCTTTAGAAGTATTAATTGAGATATTTTACTGTCCTGTCTGCTGTGGTTGTTAGAGCTGGGACACAGAGCTTCTGCTGGGACAGGAGAGTATTGGAGTGTGTGTTCCTGTGCAGCAGGTGGTGGTGGTGAAGAGCGAGGCCGAACCGTCAGCCATCAGCTTCATGGGAGCTTTGCGCATTCCTGTGAGTGCGGCCCATCCGTCTGTCCATCACTCAGCGTGCGTTACAGCGTCACTGAAGTTTCTCCTGCTGTGTGTTTGCAGGGAGTGGTGGAGTTCTCTCTTTGTCTGCTGTTTGCCAAGTTGGTCAGTTATACCTTCCTCTTCTGGCTTCCCCTCTACATCACTAAAACAGGTAACTCGCAACATTTAATATGAGATCTCATAATTTCTGTGATATTGTGACCACAAATGCTTGATTTCTGTAGTTCTCCTGATGTAGTTTTTTTTTTTTTTTTGGTATGGTGGTGAAAGGGATAGTTCATCCAAAAATGAAAATTGGACATAGTGGTGTATTAGAGGTAAAAAATGATATAAATACTGTTTGGATTTGTCTGTGCATGTTTTTTTTACTCATAGATTTTGTTACCATTGCCATGCATTATAAGACTGATAGACTGCAACGGTTGGACTTAAAAATCATCAAATGTGTTCTACTGAAGAAATAAAGTCACCTACATCTTGGATGCCCTGGGGGTAAGCAGATAAACATCAAATTTTCATTTTTGGATGAACTATCCCTTTAAGGAATAGTTCACCCCCCCCTCAGGCCATTCAATATGTAATATGCAGATTAGTTTGTTTCTTCATCAGAACAGATTTAGAGAAATTTAGCATTGTATCACTTGCTCACCAGTGGATCCTCTGCAGTGAATGGGTGCCGTCAGAATAAGAGTCCAATATGTATATGTAAATATGAGTCCTCTATCCATAATATTGCTTTCTCCAGTAAAAAAAAGTCATCTCGTCTGAATCAGGAGAGAAATATGCACAGATAAAGCTCTGTTTACAAGTGAAAACAGTCTAAAACAGTTCTAAACGAATATGTTCGTTTGGATTTTGATGTGAGAGAACAACAGGAGATGGACTTTTTCTCTGGTCTAGTTATTTTGGATTACGGGCTCATATTTTGGTCAGAAGCATTGGTTTAAGGTTAAAATGCCTTAATGATGGATTTGTTTCTTACAAACAATGCAGTGTTTCACTTCACAAGACATAAATTGATGCCTCAATCTAGGGCTGGGCCAGAATATTCGATTATTCGAATATCTGTTCGGTGGGTTGGCATTAGCTTTTCAATTTTGATATTCGACTATTCTTTTTTTTTTTTTTTTTTCGAACACCTGGCATCCCCCGCGAAACAGTTCTCATTCAGTCTGTCATGATTCAGTTCATCTGGAAGAGAAGACAAAACTGACCCCCACCGTCGTTTTTGATTTTTTTAATGTAATAAAAATAATTTAGTTCAGTAAAAGAACAGACACTACAATTAAAAACTGAGCACGGCTGCTCAATGCAGCATGCCGAACAGACAGTTACATCACAGATCAGATTTCATTTATCCAGTGAGGAGAGTAAGTCGAGCTGACTGACAAGAAGAGTGAGGTGAGACAGACAAGACGATGGCGGATGATTTAGTTTCGAAACGAAATGCAAAAGCGCCTGTTTGGCAGTATTTTGGATTTCGAAAAAGCCTGTTGACTTTTACCGTTTATCTAAGGTGATTTTGGAAGTTTTTTTTAAACATTTGTTTCTTATTTAATTGGTTCCACAGTGTTTGCTGATTTTTACTTTATTTAAACTTTGTGTAATTAATTTATTTTATTTGACATCAAGGTGTATGCCGTGCCTCCAAGCTTTCTTATTTGTTTTGCTAATAAACTTTCTATGTTTCTTATTTATTTGGTTATATATTATACATGTTTACTTATTTCCAGTTTTGTATACCTATTTAAACTTTTTGTAAGTTATTTGTGATTTTATATTAGGCATGGCCTGCCATATAGCATGGAGTATTTTTATTTGTTTTGTTAATAAAAGTTCTCTGTTTTATATATAGGCTAAAGTGAGTTTGACGTTGTATTTTGTTGTTGCATTCAAGCAATTGACGCCGAATTGCCGCTAATTCGATTTTAAGCTATTTAAAAGCAAAAGAAAGCGAGGAAAAGAGGGAAAATTCAAACAAACTAAAAACCAACAATTGCTTTATGCCGAATTGCCGCTATTTGAAAGTGAAAGTAAAATGTGCACGCCGCTTTTGCAAGCTATTTAAAAGCGAGGAAAAGAGGAAACGCCCCTGCCCCCACGGTGATGTCACGCGTCGATTAACCGGTGGGAACATTTCCTCACCGTCACAACCCTATTCTTGACATAATAAAAATGCAAATAGACAGACAGACACACAGAGATTCCTGCCTTTAATAGAGAGAAGAATATGTTCAGCACCCTCCCTCCGAAACTTCGAATATTCGGTGTTGATTACTACCGAAGCTTCAAAGCTCAAAAAATGGTATTCGGACCAGTCCTACCTCAATCTGGCGACACCCATTCACTGCAGCGTTTCCATTGGTGAGCAAGTGATATAAGGCTAAATTTTTCAAGATATGTTCCGATGAAGAAACAAACTCATCTTGGATGTCCTGAGGATGAGTACATTTTTCAGCAATTTTTCATTTTTAGTGAACTATTTCTTTAATATAGCACGGTGTCTAAGATGTATTTCCTGTTTCTCAGCTCACCTTGATGCCAAGAAAGCTGGAGACCTTTCAACTCTGTTTGATGTGGGAGGCATTGTTGGTATGTAGATTTATCAGTCCTGTTTTTTTTTTTTTAATGTTTAGTATTTGGGGTGGGCATTAATAGTTGATATACACATCTGTGACCACTCATCGGTTGCTTTCTTTAATAATGAAATAAATTGTGACGTGTCGTCATAAAACCCCTATACTAACAAGTTCTTCCTAATCTTGACTTGTTTGGGACACGTCCTACCTTGTATTTTCATATTAATCCATGTTTCTTTATCACGCAAATATTTAAATGGCATAAAACTGTTCTGTCCACTGCTAACCAAGCAAAACTATCTACTGTTATCAACACTACTATTCATAGGTTTGGCTTTAATAAGATTTTTTTAGTATTTAATTCAGTAAGGATGTATTCAATTAAGCAAAAGTGACAGTAAAGACGTTTATAATATTACAAAAGATGGTAGTCTGTGACAATCAAACTCGTTTGTCTACCTCATGTTTACATAGAAGTGCTATGATAAAGCAGTGCAGAGTAATGCAAAATCAAATCACGACCCCTAAGTATTTCTGTGTTTGTGTGTGTGTGTAGGAGGGATCCTGGCTGGAGTGCTCTCTGATAAGTTGGGAAAGAGGGCCACCACTTGTGCTGTGATGCTTCTGCTGGCTGCGCCCACAGTATGTCATTTTGCTGATCAAATACAGGAAGCTTGTGCATTTAAAGGCTCTTTGCTGTGTCACCATTGACAGTGGTTTGTGTATGTGTGTGTGTTTTTAATAGCTCTACGGCTTCTCTATGATGAGTCAGTTTGGCCTGGGTCCCACTATTGGTAAGACATCCAATCCTAATGTTGCCTTTCAGCGTTACATAAGAGCTTTTGACCGCCATTGCTTTGATTCAAATGAGAGAACTAATGAGATTAACAGTGGACAGCTGGTGCCAACTTTTATGTGTTGTTATATTCTTATTCTTAGTATTAATTATATGGTCTGATGTTTGTATGTTATTTGCTATGAAGGCATGCTGCTGGTGTGTGGTGGTTTAGTCAACGGACCATACGCTCTCATCACAACCGCTGTCTCTGCTGACTTGGTGAGTGTCTGTCTGCCTTTTATCAGGTCTAGTGTGTGTTTGCGCTATCATAAGCTTATTCTTCTGTCTGATGCTGTTTTTCTCTGATGTATTATTTGATATTTTTAGGGCACACACAAGAGTCTGAAGGGCAATGCTAGGGCTCTGTCTACAGTGACAGCTATTATAGACGGCACTGGATCTGTTGGTAAGAGCATTATAATTCTCATATCTCCCGACACTCATTGAGGTTTTATTGTGGCGCTGTGTCATGCAGAGCTGAGAGAGGTCACTCTTGCACCTTTCATCTTCTGCAGGTGCTGCTGTGGGACCTTTGTTGGCAGGGCTGCTGTCAGCACGAGGCTGGGATCAGGTCTTTTACATGCTCATGACTGCAGACTTCTTAGCACTGTTGGTGAGTTGAAATAGATGCCGACTGCATTATTGTTAATTGTATGTTTCTTTGTTTTTTTCCGAAAAACCTATATGCAGCTTTTCCCATACAGATTCTAGAGACTATTAAAGGGATAGTTCACCCAAAAATGAAAATTCTGTCATTAATTACTCACCCTCATGTTGTTCCAAACCCGTAAGACCTTCGTTCATCTTCAGAACACAAATTAAGATATTTTTAATGAATTCTGAGAGCTCTCTGACCCCGCATAGACAGCAAGGTTACTACCACTTTGAATAAAGTAGTTATTTTTGTTTTCTTTGCACACAAAGTATTCTTGTAGCTTCGTAAAATTACGGTTGAACCCCTGATGTCACATGGATTATTTTACCGATCTCCTTGCGACGTTTCTGGACCTTGATCGTGGTAGTAACCTTGCTGTCTATGGGAGGGTCAGAGAGCTCTTGGATTTAATCAAAAATATCTTAATTTGTGTTCTGAAGATGAACGAAGGTCTTACGGGTTTGGAATGACATGAGGGTGAGTAATTAATGACAGAATTTTCATTTTTGGGTGAACTATCCCTTTAAGCTCCTAAAAAAATAAAAAAACACCATAAAAGTAGTCCATCCACCTCATGTACATTTCAAGACTTCTGAAGTCATACAATCTTAGAAACAGGCTGAAATTTCAGTCGTTTTTCTCAAATCTTATTCTCCGTCCTGCATTTTCAAATGACTTACATTTTGGTCTGTTTCTCACACATAGTTGGTATTAGTATCTAGTTTCAGAAGACTTCCAGACAAGTGCTTCTCAACCAGGAATCTGGGACCCACTAGGGGGCCTCAACACACTTCTAAAGGACTTCTAAAACAAGCTTTAGATAACCTAAAGTAGCTAAAAATATAGATTTAGGATGACACATTTCTTATTTTATTTGTTAGCTGCCATTATTATTTAAAGAAACAGGATTCTCATGGTCATATGATGGAATTTTAAAAGTGTGATTTGATGGAATTTTAAAAGTTTGATTTCTATACTGTATACATTTTTTTAAATATATAATGAATATACATTTTCTAGTTATGTTAAGTTCTTTTGTGGATTCAAATTCATTTCAGAAACCCACAAATCACAAAGGACTAGGAAAGACGTATATTTATTAGTAATAAAAACCCAGAAGAACATTCAGTTATTAAAACTTCTAGAATTGAAAATGAGCAGCTTTGTCAATACAACAGAAGTACCAGATATATCTTATTCGTAATGCTTATGGGTTTTTGGGCCTTTTTGGACAGAAGCTATTACTATTAATTGTAGTATGAGAACATAGTATAGAAACTAGTTTTACTTCCCCGTAGGGAAACAGGTTTTGCGGTGAAGTTTAACAACACAGTGTATATTTAAAGGGTTAGTTCACCCAAAAAATGAAAATTAGGCTGCGTTTTACTCACCCCCGAGGCATCCTAGGTGTATATGACTTTCTTCTTTCAGATGAATCCAGTCGGAGTTATATAAAAAATTGTCTTTGATCTTTCAAGCTGTTTAATGCCACTCAGCGGGTGTTGCATTGCTTCAGTCCAAAAGAAGTTCAATAAAAAGCGCCCATCCATTAAAAAAAAGTGTCTCACATGGCTCCGGGGGCTGAACAAAGGCCTCCTGTAGCGAATCGATGCGTTTTTGTAAGAAAAACATCCATATACAAAATGTAATAATCACTTTAATGTAGCTTGCGCCAATAGTTGTACACGGAAGCAGCTCCGGGCAGATGACGTATGAGGTCAGTGCTGCGCATGCGCCGGTGAATCTCGTGAAAACCAACGTTTGTTTACAGGATCAAA
>NW_015551034.1:547760-549030 GCF_001515605.1 Sinocyclocheilus anshuiensis | reverse complement strand
TAGCATGTTTTTGTGTTTTGCTTTGGTACCGAAATTGGTACCGAGAACCGTGGATTTTCACTGGTATTGGTACCGAATACTGAAATTTTGGTACCGTGACAACACTAATGAAAGCAACTCAATACAGTGGCCACTTTGGTCGATCTGTCAGCCTTAAAAGTGTCTATATTCAACACTTTTGAACCCTTCCTTCCCCCCCTGAAGTCCACACAATTTTGTAATTATGGCATCTACTAACTAGACCATGCTAACAAGCAATATTTTGACCCCTTTGGGGTAAGCTGGGTTGTAAATACCTGAGTATGTTTTCATAGTACATGCAATTCCAGGCAGCCTAGTAATATTGGTTTGATTGTTTTACTGCAAGCTTAGAAATAACTAGTTAAATGACAATGGAAAACAATACATTTACAAACCCACTTGTTTTACAAGCTAAAGTTCTGCCAGGCTTAGCTCTCTAACTTTGTTTTGAAGTTTGTCTCATTATGACTTGCAGGAGTTTGCCTTAAACAATCAGCTGTTTAGTTGATGATTGTCCTTCTGTAGCATTATTAGATGACTTTTAGTTTTGAGCATTGCTGAACTGAAAAAAAAATATCACTTTTCATAGTTCATTACATCAGGGTCTAATAGTGATTATTAAATATGGTCTTATGGTGGATAATTAGGAATCTTTCCTCTGCTTATTTTAAAATGTTTGTCAAGCATGAAAGATAAAGGGGGAGGGAGTTTCATTAAACTACAAAAAACATTGTTCAGTTTATGCTTTTTTTTTTTTAAAAAAGGGTGCCAGAGTAGCATTTGCATAATCATGAAAACAGTGGTCCATGGTATTTGCAAAGGGATATAGGTTTGTGTCTATACCGCATCCTATTTCTGTTTACCAGATGAATTGCTTTAAAATATGAAGCAGGTTTTTCTTCATTGAGAAATATGAAATTTATATGATGCACATGTTGATTTTGTGCACAATAACGTATTTTGATGTGGTATTGAAATTAATGTCAAAAAAACATGAAATGGTGTCGACAACCGCTATTTTTTTTGTTACAACTGCAGTTTGACATAAATCAAGTTAGTGTTCTAAATAAAAACCAGACTTTTGGTCTCCCTTTGTTCTTGTATTGTGTCATTAAAGGGTTAGTTCAGAAAATTAGGCTAATTAGGCTGCGTTTTACTCACCCCCGAGGCATCCTAGGTGTATATGACTTTCTTCTTTCCAGTCGGAGTAGTCGGAGTTATATTAAAAATTGTCTTTGATCTTTCAAGC
>NW_015551034.1:544182-547635 GCF_001515605.1 Sinocyclocheilus anshuiensis | reverse complement strand
CAATTTGAGTTGAATTACTGAAATAAATGAACTTTTCCATGACATTCTAATTTATTGAGATGCACCTGTAAATATTATCAAAATTCGAATTATATTCTAATTTCAAATGCATAATTTCAGTTAGGGTGAAGAAAAGCTTTTGGCTTCTCTTCTGAGGCCACAAGAGGGCGCGTCGAGCAAAATATTACTAATGCACGTTTATTCGGTAAGATAACATGACTATCTGTGAAAAAAAGTGCATAATGTTTATAAACCAATTATAATTAAGTTGCTTAACAACTATAAACAAAACAGCATCATGTATGTATGCATAGTTTAATACCAAGGGTGGAAAGCCAATCACACGGAGTACATTTTTCATTTAAAAACACGAGTTGCAGTGGCAGGTTTCCAGATTCATTCTTCCCACTGGTCGCTCTTTTGCGACTAACTTTCTAATTAACTAACTGACTGCAAATATAGAGCTTGAAAGATCAAAGACAATTTTTTATATAACTCCGACTGGATTCGTCTGAAAGAAGGTCATATACACCTAGGATGCCTCGGGTATGAGTAAAACGCAGCCTAACTTTCATTTTTGGGTGAACTAACCCTTTAAAGCAGCACTATGTAACTTTTGGCGCTCTAGCGGTTAATAAACAGAACTGCACACATCCCGCGGAAGAACATTCCAACCGGAGCTACTTCTCTAAGTTTATGTCTATGGCGATTCACGCAGGTATGTGTTACTCCGCAGCGACGACCCGACCAGGCTACATTAGTCCAAATATAAGTACTTATTATAAGTGTACCATAGTGATTCGGAATAAGACAAAAATGCGGTTTGGAAGATGAATTCATGTACTCGCTCATTATATACATTTTGCAAATTTTGAACACAGAAAAAGTTACATAGTGCTGCTTTAAGACAAGTGATAAATTAACTAAAGAATTCACACAGTTATGACAAAAAGACAAATTGTTTGTATGTTCTTCAGCTTTTACTGAGACTTGTGATGAAGGAGCATCGCTCTCATAGGAACCGGCCAGGAGTTGCTGTCGAGTGAGTGCTGTTTTGTTCTTGTTCTTTAGTTACACTTACAAATCAATGGCCAGAAGAGTCAGGGGACTACTTAACTTTTATAAATACAGTTTTGATGATACAAGTCTATTTTTCTGTTCCTTTCTAGACTGAAGGAACATTGAGCACTTTGCACTGGATATAAATGTTCATCTCTGACCACTTCCTACCCTGGACCAAAACTTGAGTGAAACCTGTGCTTAGTCCTCTGTTTTAGAAAATGGACTGTACAAAGAGACATTTTATTCCTTTTTTCAGATGACAAATCATCAGTTTAGGGTGAAGCAACTTGTCTTTAGTTCATCAGTCTGGACCTGCAGCTCTGCCTGCGTTTGTCCTTTGGTTGTACCCAAACAAATGAACATGACTCAATGTGAGATCAAGCCTAAATATCCCTCCAGTTAAATAATGCACAATTGCACAACCAAAAGTAGCCTCCCTTTGCTGCTAACAAGGGGAATTTAAAATAAATGCAGCATAATTTCTACTTCTAGATCCCCGCCGGGCACACAGCGCCTTCATTAAACACGCAGAACAAATGTTCCCGTAGATAGTTCATAAATCCACTCTTGCATGAATTGTCACATCGAATTGAACACGGCAATTAATGTAAGAATGATTTACACTGAAATTTGTTCTGCTCGTGTTTCATAAACGAGGCCCATAGAACGCATAGCCGATGGTCAGTTTATGTATATAATATATGCCTTTCTATAAACCAAAGCCAATCTTGTTAGTTGTTGAGAAATTGTATGATATATTTGGACTGTTTTCTGTGGTGACGTTGACGGTTCTTATCCTGTGTTTGTATATAGGGGATCCACTAGCCAATTATGACAAATTATTTTCTTTTATTTAATTTTATATTTATTCATTTTTTCACTGCTGGCCTGTGACTTAATGAATAAACATTGTGTTTTGAGTCGGTATGAATGGAGGTTAGCATTAGTTTTTATCTAACCACTATTTACTATACATTCATATACAAACAGAATTCAAGCTGTTCTATATTAACAATAGAAGATATATGAACATCATGATATGTTTTCTCTGTAGGATGCAGTATTAGAATTTCTAATACTGTTTCTATTTCCAGGTTTAAAATGTTCACACTAAGCTCGGTCTGTACAATTTAAACCTGTGAGCAAACCCAAAGCGTCTCCTTGACTGTAATTGTATGTGCGCATTTAGGACCCGCACCTGCCTCTGCAGCTATAAATATTTAAAGTGTCTATTTGAATGTTCAGGTTACTGTAGGATTGTGTCGTTCTGCAGAGCTAGAGGCACATGTAGATGTCTGGACCTCTTATGTAATCATACGTGTAGCACGTGTGCATTTGCCCTTATAGGACGACGTAATCTAGGTAAATGAATGTATCTGTATAATTTATGGGTAGAACCCTGGTGTAATGAGAGAACATACATTGTGCCTTCTTTCTATTTGTGTTTTTGTATAGGGATACATCTTTGGAGTGTTAATTTTTAAGTTATTATCAGCACCTTTACAGACTCCTGGTACAAATAGAGGTTTGGGAATTAGCTGTACTGTGTTGCTGTGTGTACAAAGAGGACATTTTGAATAAAGCAAATACAAAAGGCAACCCATCTTCTTCCTTTTGTCACAGTGCAAGCTATATGCTTTAAGATTTTTTTTTTTTTAATTATATACATTATGATAATTTTATACACACACTGGTTCATGAATGCATAATGGACCCTTTTCACAAGACTGTGATGACGCGTTTAACAGTCATCAGCATTGTAAATCCTCGAAAGTTTTTCATATTTGTATTTTTTTTTAAATGTATGTATATTTATAACACTATTCTTTGTATTATATCACCTTTGCATGAAATTACAAAACAAAAAACAGTTAACGCTAATGCGAGGGTGTTTCTAATGCAGTGTCTATGGGAAGGACGGTAAATTTGACATCTTTCTCTCTTCTGACAGCCGTTAGCAGTCTCTCTAAATTTTTTTCCTTTTATTGAAAGTCATGAAAACACTATCGTGGAGTTTTTCTTTTGGTATTTGAGCAAATGGGAATGCAAAAAATATATTTGTGGTACTCTCCCATTCACTGCTCTTGAAGTTTACCCAACTATGACGACTTCCGCTGCTGAGAAACCCGGAAATGTGAAAAAGGTCCATTAAATACAATGAAGTAGGGCTGTCAAAATGGCTGAAAAACTAAATTAGAATTTTGTACTTAAATATTATCAAAATTCGAATTATATAGCCTGGGATTACAAAGATTTGTATTTTAAAGGGGTCATATGATGCGATTTCAAGTTTTCCTTTCTCTTTGGAGTGTTCCAAGCTCTTGGTGCATAAAGAAGATCTGTAAAGTTGCAAAGACTAAAGTCTCAAATCCAAAGAGATATTCTTTATAA
>NW_015551034.1:540343-542072 GCF_001515605.1 Sinocyclocheilus anshuiensis | reverse complement strand
ATATATATATATATATATATATATATATGCTAAATCTATAATATATTATAAATCTCATCTGCCTTTCTATAAACCAAAGCCAATGCTGTTAGTTGTTGAGAAAATGTGTTATATTTGGACTGTTTTCTGTGTCTTACTGTGGTGACGTTAATGGTTCTTATCCTGTTTATATATGGGAGATCCACTAGCCAATTATGACTAATTATTTTATTTTATTTTATTTTATTGTATATTTATTTATTTTTTCACTGCTGGCCTGTGACTTAATGAATAAACATTGTGTTTTGAGTCGGTATGAATGGAGGTTAGCATTAGTTTTTATCTAACCACTATTTACTATACATTCATATACAAACAGAATTCAAGCTGTTCTATATTAACAATAGAAGATATATGAACATCATGATATGTTTTCTCTGTAGGATGCAGTATTAGAATTTCTAATACTGTTTCTATTTCCAGGTTTAAAATGTTCACACTAAGCTCGGTCTGTACAATTTAAACCTGTGAGCAAACCCAAAGCGTCTCCTTGACTGTAATTGTATGTGCGCATTTAGGACCCGCACCTGCCTCTGCAGCTATAAATATTTAAAGTGTCTATTTGAATGTTCAGGTTACTGTAGGATTGTGTCGTTCTGCAGAGCTAGAGGCACATGTAGATGTCTGGACCTCTTATGTAATCATACGTGTAGCACGTGTGCATTTGCCCTTATAGGACGACGTAATCTAGGTAAATGAATGTATCTGTATAATTTATGGGTAGAACCCTGGTGTAATGAGAGAACATACATTGTGCCTTCTTTCTATTTGTGTTTTTGTATAGGGATACATCTTTGGAGTGTTAATTTTTAAGTTATTATCAGCACCTTTACAGACTCCTGGTACAAATAGAGGTTTGGGAGTACTGTGTACTGTGTTGCTGTGTGTACAAAGAGGACATTTTGAATAAAGCAAATACAAAAGGCAACCTTCCTTTTGTCTTTTGTCACAGTGCAAGCTATATGCTTTAAGATTTTTTTTTTTTTAATCACTGGTTCATGAATGCATAATGAACCCTTTTCACAAGACTGTGATGACGCGTTTAACAGTCATCAGCATTGTAAATCCTCGAAAGTTTTTCATATTTGTATTTTTTTTTAAATGTATGTATATTTATAACACTATTCTTTGTATTATATCACCTTTGCATGAAATTACAAAACAAAAAACAGTTAACGCTAATGCGAGGGTGTTTCTAATGCAGTGTCTATGGGAAGGACGGTAAATTTGACATCTTTCTCTCTTCTGACAGCCGTTAGCAGTCTCTCTAAATTTTTTTCCTTTTATTGAAAGTCATGAAAACACTATCGTGGAGTTTTTTTTTGAGCAAATGGGAATGCAAAAAATATATTTGTGGTACTCTCCCATTCACTGCTCTTGAAGTTTACCCAACTATGACGACTTCCGCTGCTGAGAAACCCGGAAATGTGAAAAAGGTCCATTAAATACAATGAAGTAGGGCTGTCAAAATGGCTGAAAAACTAAATTAGAATTTTGTACTTAAATATTATCAAAATTCGAATTATATAGCCTGGGATTACAAAGATTTGTATTTTAAAGGGGTCATATGATGCGATTTCAAGTTTTCCTTTCTCTTTGGAGTGTTCCAAGCTATTGGTGCATAAAGAAGATCTGTAAAGTTGCAAAGACTAAAGTCTCAAATCCAAAGAGATATTCTTTATAAAAGTTA
>NW_015551034.1:537207-538661 GCF_001515605.1 Sinocyclocheilus anshuiensis | reverse complement strand
TGAACCTTAAACCGCATAAACACATTTCATTACACCAAATACACAAAATAATGTTCTTTTTAGCAACATCATATGACCCCTTTAATAATTTGAGAATAAAGTATAGCAATAATAATAATTTGAAAGGTTTGATGTGATATGAGCTAACCGATCTTTAGATTTAATCACCATTGATAGCGAGATTTAAGGTAATGATTTTTTTCCTCAGTTGGTCAGAACAAACGTGGCAGGCTTGTTACTTACTTGTTCAGATGGCAATATACAGTGAAAATTCTTATTTGGGTCATATTCCAAGATGTAGGCTAGAATCTGTGATTGCGAAGTACAGTAAATATCCACACCAGTGCGGTGACTGACTGCCACACATACTCTTCAGAACATTAGATTCATCCGTGCTGGAGCCGTGCCGACTCACAACCCACGCAAGCTAGATAATTCTGCACACAGCTGCAATTCCAAGTTTTCAAACAGAGATGGCGACAACGAGGCAAAACTTATGGACTGCAGCTTTAAAATGCATAATTTCAGTTAGGGTGAAGAAAAGCTTTTGGCTTCTCTTCTGAGGCCACAAGAGGGCGCATCGAGCAAAATATTACTAATGCACGTTTCTTCGAAGCATAAGATAACATGACTATCTGTGAAAAAAAGTGCATAATGTTTATAAACCAATTATAATTAAGTTGCTTAACAACTATAAACAAAACAGCATCATGTATGTATGCATAGTTTAATACAAAGGGTGGAAAGCCAATCACAAAGAGTACATTTTTCATTTAAAAACACGAGTTTGCAGTGGCAGGTCTCCAGACTCATTCTTCCCACTGGTCGCTCTTTTGCGACTTTCTCAGTTGGTCGCACGAGCACATGATTTGGTGGCAATATATATATATTTTTTTTTTGCAACATGGGATTAATCAATGCATGCTGATGAACTTTTATAATAGGTTATAGTTATATGGAAACGAAAGTGGTTAACATTCAACCCATTATTTTTCATCAGTAGTATATGTTTATATTCATTGCACTGACCATTTCTCATTTTGAAAAATCCTTACTCGGTGGGCCTAATAACAAATAAAACTGGTCATACAAATCTATAGTTCAGAAAGTGTAGAAACCATTGTAACTATATTTTTCTGTTTCTTTTACATATAATAAACAACCAGTCGAGCTCTAGCTCTGGATAATAAGATATTCTACAGACACCGGTCTCATCTTAAGAGGTCAGTGTGAGTCATCGAGTGCTTTGAGTGTCTATGTGCAGGTGACACCTCATCAGTGCACACACACAGACAGATACACTTTCTCTGTTGAAAGGATAAGTGCTCCACAGTGTGTGAAGTCATACATGCATATACTTGAGTATAATGAGCGTGTTTCCCTGCTCGGGTCATTACAGTATAACAGATGATTCATTTGATTTGCCACAGGGAATCACACGCTTCCCCTGAATG
>NW_015551034.1:535574-537026 GCF_001515605.1 Sinocyclocheilus anshuiensis | reverse complement strand
TGCTGAACCCTGTCTGTTCATTTTGCCACCTCACCGCCCACAATCCAGTCTCACCTTCATGAGTTCATTATTTTGCCTTCATGTGTATCAGCAGTTCTCACATTACGTTAGGGTCCTTGCTGTTAATGCAGTGCCTGCTAAAAAATTGTTTGTTTTCATCGTTATTTAAGGAAAGAATTCATCAAATCCATTGATAATCATGTGCTGTTGTTTTTCCTCCAAAAGTGATGTAACCTCCTGATGGTGTCATTTAAGATATAGTTCATTTAAAAATGTATTTTTTAGTGAAACCACAAACTGGAACTGGCTTTTGTAGGTACAATAAAGGATTAGTAGGAAAAGTGATAAAAAAAAAATGTAATACATAATATTATAAAACATTTTTGTTTGAAACCTTTTGATCAAAGCAACAATTTTAAACCCCATCGGTTAAAAAAATAAAACTGCACGCATCTTGCGGAAGAACATTGTTTTGTTTGTGCTTCTGCTCAGTCGCGCAGATTAATGCGCAATAGCATAATTTGTGTTTTACGATGGTGATTCCCGGAGGTTGGCTGTTTTGAATAATCCATTGTCAATTTTCCTCATTTGCTTATTAGGAAAAAAATAGCTACTTTTCCAACGAGCCAATGACGTACAGTATAGGCATACAATTTCCCGCGAAATCTGTCCCGACAGTTAAGCAATTATAGACTTATCTGATTTAAATCAATCAATCAATTTATTTATTTATAGAGTGTATCTGGGTAAAGACGTGGTTTAGAAGATCGCGTTTTGCACTCTCTCATTAATAGCATTAAAGAAAATAAATAGTGCAGCTTAAAGTAAAAATGAAGAAACATCTGGCAGGTCTATATTTTGTGGCAAAATATGCTAAAACAAAAATAGTGGAATTACTTAAAATTCACATTTATGTTCACTTTATATTAAACATATTTGGTAGCCTGCTGCTGCGTGACCCTTTCGGATTCACACACTGCATCCTCGCGCGTCCTTGGGCTCGGTTACTATGGAGATCATAAGGCAAGCGCGTGCGCACTCGTGGGAGTGAAGTGGGGGCGATGAGCAACACGGTCTCTGCGTTATTAAACCCGTTCCAGTTCAAAGAAACGGTCCGAAGTTTATATTAGGTCTGTCACGGAGGCACCGAACGGAAGCCGGTAGTCCAGGGCAGCGGGGAGCGAGATGGGCAGCGCGTCTTCGGCGTATCGCGTGATATACCTGGACGTGGATGGACGGATTCAGCAGGTAAACTCTGCATGCATGACAGTGTACTAGTGTACTGGGGAAAATAAAGTATATAGCCTACGAATAATCTGTTCAGAAAGTTTCAGCTGTTTCAGTATCTTTACTGTATTATATTTTCAGTAATATTGTAAATATATACTCTTATTAAAATTATGTACAATTCCATAAATATATATATATATATATGTATGTGTATATATATGT
>NW_015551034.1:522699-535564 GCF_001515605.1 Sinocyclocheilus anshuiensis | reverse complement strand
TATATATGTATATGTATATATGTATATGTATATATATATATATATATATATGTGTGTGTGTGTGTGTGTGTGTGTGTATGTTATGTATGTATGTATCATACATACATACATAACATACACATATACTGTATAAATAATAAATAAATACATAATGTATGTATTAAAATGTCTCTTTTTAATCACTTTATATTTTATTTGGTTACGTTTGTCAGTAGCCTACAGAACAGTCTTGAATATTATACTCCCTGTTATAATTTTATACAGTAAACAATTGATTATTTACAAACGGATATTTGAGAATTACAATAAGTTAAATTCAAAATGAGAATTTTTCAGTTTACATGTAGATTGAGATGGAGCAATGAACTTATTAATGCTTAAACTTTTTCTTCACCTAAAATTTTTTTCAAAGAAATTTACTTCAAATACCCAGAAATTACTGATTGATTTGACTATATGTGACCCTGGACCACAAAGCCAGTCATAAGGGTCATTGTTTTTTAAATTGAGATTTATACATCATATGTATTCAATGTATTATACATAAGCTTTCCATTGATGTATGGTTTGTTGGGATAGGACAATATTTGGCCGAGATACAACTATTTGAAAATCTGGAGTCTGAGAAAATCGCCTCTGCACTTGTTAACTGTACATTTTTCACTCTTACTGTTTCTCACACCCTCTTTTTTAATGCCTCCAGGTTGCCTTCATAAAACGTTTTATTATTATTTACAGAGTAGAGTAGCCTGTATATGATGCTTTACCATATTATACATTTTCAGGAAAATCTCAACTCTGTCATGAGGTTGTAAGTGAACAGCTGGCCTGACAGCCTTTAACAATGTTTCTAATTAATAGATCTGATATGGCTGAGATATTATCAGTTAAATTACAGGTATCCAAGTGACAATCAGTTTCTGACTGTTTGTTGGTCACACTTTATATTAAGTGTCTTAACTACTACGGTATGTACTTGTACTTTAAATATATCCTGTTAAATTTACAGTAAAATAAACAGCAGCCAGAAATTCACTGTAATAAAAAAAATGGGTTACAATATTTCAGGTATTTCATCAAGTGACTTAGTGATACCAGTCTACTTGAACTGCCTAAGCTGGCTTTTTATCTCAAAATGTACTGATAACCAACATGATAAAACAGGTGGTATACTAGAAAACCACATTATGAATCAGTTCATCGTAAGTTACCTGTTCATAAAACACTGGCTCATACACACAAACACAAAACACACCAAATGATGCAACAAAATAATGCATTTAAATACTAAAAGAATGCAACAAACATTCATTAAATAACAGAAAATGTAACAATGCACATTACAAACTGTTTAAAATAAATAAAGTATGATCATATGATCTGTCACACAGGGATTTCTGGGAATGCCATTTTACAGTTTTTGACTAAATTATATGGCAATTCGTAGTTTTTACCCCCAAAAGCCATGCATTTCACAGATTTTACATTATAATTACTGTACATTATAATTATTTACATTATAATTACTGTTCACTATATACGGTAAGGTAACTTACAGTTAACAGCATTTTACTGTAGCATTGTTTTTTTCCCTGTTAAAATTAAAAACATTTTCTGTGTGCATTAAAATGTAAAAATATTTACATGATGTTTAGCAGAATGATATTCAGTTTAGCTTCTACAAAGTGTCACTGTAAAATAAAAGTAAGCTTAGATGCTATTTGTTATTAGTTATAATAGCACTTTTTATAATGTGGTGCAAATTATGTTGCAAATGATTTCTGAACGTGTGTGATTACATGCAGTGTAACATAATACACACATTATAATTATCAAGTTGAAAAATTAAGTACAGTAAAAAAACGACAACAATATAAACTGGGACCAAATAATTACTTGCACCAAATTAGTGTGCTTTGCATACATTATATTAGAGTATGCTTATGGTTTTGTTTTGTTAGTTACAAATGTGCATCAGCCTGCTATTGTTCAGCCTTGGCAATGGGACAAAAACAAAATAATCAGCATATAAAAGCTTAGAACACAATGAAAAACAAATGGATATTTTAATGAGCACATCTGTGTGTATGCATACACCCACACTTTCTGCGCACACACACACACATACGACAGGAGAAGTGGTGAAATATAGTTTTTGTTCTAGTGCAACTGTATGTCTTCAGGCTTTTTAGTTGATATTCAATCACAGCCCTAAAATCTCTCATAGTCTCTAGAAAATACTAGAAACTTCTCAGTGAACTGTACTTAGATGATCCACTGCTAAATAACTGATTTTTGCGCAGTGGTTGGTGGTATATCATTTTATCGTCTCTATTCTCTAAGGCTGTTATTTGTGAGTTTTATGTTTCATATTTGACAAAGTGCTCAATTAGAAGCCCTTTTTTGGACACTAATAAGTATTTCTCATATCTTTGAACTCAGAACCTGCAATTGTATTATGGAACAATTCCCCCGTTCTCCCTCTTTCTCCCACTCTTGCTCACTCTCATCTGTCTTTGCAGCTCGAAGTCTTATTATCGTTCTCTCTGTTTTTTCCTCTTCCTTCGCTCCGTATGTCAGCTACACCCCTCGCCCCATTGTCTTTTCTGTGTTGTCACCTGTTTTTGCTGTCTTGTTGTGCCTGCTGATGATAGATTTACATGTGTTGTAAGTGGGTCAGAGTGCTCAGGGTCAGAACTGACATTACATACAAATGATGGACTACAGCACTTAGCCTTGGCCGTGTACAGAGTCTCAAATAATCAATAAACTATCATCTGTGATGGTCAGCATCATACATAGAAATCAGGAAGATAATCATAGCTGCATTGATTTTCAAGCAGTCATTATAGTTTTAAAGGAGGGATTAAAAAGGCTTCAAACTGTATTATTATTATCTCTGTATCTATACTTTTTCTCTTTTTTTTGAGCTTGCCGCCTACCCAGAATTTTTAACTTCCCCTTAAAAAAGTATTAAAATCCGTGAAATTGTACTTTTGTCTTAATAAGAGAGTACAAATTATCTTTATATATTATTGTTACACTTAAGCCTATAATTTGAGATGGCACAGTGCAATTTATTAATGCTTAAAGATGTTCTTTATCTCATAAAATGTTTGAAATCTTAAAGAAATGTACTTACCTTTTCAAAAATGTAAAAAATCGAAATGACTTTTTTTGCCACATCGATTCTGCTCCTGTAAGATGATTTTAAAGAGAAACAGTATTTTTAAAGCTATCATGTTAGTATTAAAGGAGGGATTAAAAAGCATCAAATTGTATTATTATTATTATTAGTATCTCTGTAATTACCTTTTAACAAATTTTGACAGATTTCTGCTATTTTGATCTTGCCACCCACCCAGAATTTTGAACTTCCCCTTTAAAAAGTGTTAAAATCTGGGAAATTAGAGTGTAAAAAACATATTCATTATTTGTGCATTTATGCCTACAATGTAATAATTTCATAACAAAGAACTGCTGTCCCTAATACTGCTGTCATTATCATCATGCCACAAAACAATTGAGGATTTGCAAAATTCTTTATATTTGGTTTTGATGGAATGAAAATGAAGGAAGTCTTTTCTGCCAAGACAACAGTGAAACTATTTCAAATTAAAAAAATAATCATCATGGTCTGAGAGTAGCTTTATTAGGTGTCATTACCAAACTGTTCAGTATTTGATCAGTTTAATTCATAAACTAATTTATTTCAAGTTCCATGTGAACTTAGTATAGGAGATCATGATCCGCACTCACGAGAAAAGTCTTCTTTTTACGTTTTATTTTACATTCATCACTGATGGGAAAAGACACAAATGTTTCAGCTCAAAGCCTTCCTCAGTGTGCAAAGCAATTCAATTATCTGAATTATCAAATTAATTATCACTAATTATATTGACGTCGTCATTCATTAGCCAGTGTTCAATTACTAAAATCATTAAATCATTTCCATTTAAATACCGGACAATTTTCATGTATATACACAACACAGATAATCACATCCACTAGTACACCACATAATAAGTTCCATGTGAAGTGACATGAACTGACATGCAACCTGTTGTATTGGCAAGTCCAAGACTCCGAAATATTTTTTCCAAAAAGTCATTACCGTTGCACACAATATTAAAAATCCACACCACCTATCAGGGTCATGACCAGATCTTTAACATAGCATAAATATGTTTTATTCATCAGGATTTTAAGTCAAAAGTGGCCCTAACTGAAGAAGCTCTGTATGTTTCAGAGACACTGATTAGAATTTTTGTTTCTGTTAGGTGGTTTTCAGCCGTTTCTGCAGCCCATGTGATATAAAGGAGTTATTCTGCACTGCCACGGGGCTCTCCAGGTACAGTACAATGTATGTGTATGTGTGTGTAGTTGAAGTGTTTTCAATTCTGAAGTGCTCCCAAATTTAGAGAATGTGTCTGCTGCTGACAGGAACACAACCATCTCCCTTCTGGACTCAACAGGAGCAATGGTCTCCATCGACCCCACAATGCCAAACAACTCAGAGAGGTAACTTAGCCATCCATCCCATTTATAAACATAAATCCAATGCTGTAAAAGTGTCTTATACACATGCAGTAGACCTCTGAATCAGTTTCACACACTAATGTCAAAACATTTCATTTAGCCAGAATATCTTCAAACCAATTTTATAGCAACTGGTCCATATGCTGTTTTTATAGGTAAGAAATAAAGCAAACGAGTCATTATAATATGGACCTTTTTTTTCTGCAGGTTCTTTAAAATGGCCCAACTCTTTAGAGTGTTTCATCTCTCTCAACTGTAACTTTTTTATTAAACACTAAATGTTGGAAAGTTTAGAATATAAAACCAATGATCCAATTTAACACCAATTTGCAGACACACTCAGGGAAACATAAAGATGTTGTTTAAACATTCAGAGGTGAGAAGCCCAGTAAACTAGCCTACTGTGCCTTATCTGTTGGTTATATGGAGATCTACCCTACATGCTAGACAAACAATGAATGGCGGCCAGATATAGATAAAGGGGAAGTTACTCCTTGAGAACCAGAGTCTAAGTGAGTCTATTCACCATCACAATCACAATCGACTGCCAGAGGAGTAGACATCTTGGACAGTAATGCTACAGAAAGCTGCAGCTCTCATGAGGAGTAACTGGACTGTCCTATAGGGAGAGGGGACGTGTTTTAGTGTGGCGCCAACTGCTTTGTAACTTAGTTTGTCTGTCCTGGTGTTTTTGAAGGTCGCCGTACAAAGTGGTGCCAATAACTGGCGGACAACTTGCAGGTAAATGTCAGATGTTCTGCATGTTATGTAATTTCACTGAATGTTTATGTATGTATGAATCACATCTACAGCGCTGAACTTTCACTGATAGTGTTTACATTCCGGTTGAAATGGGAAATAGGGTTTGTTTTATTATGAAGTCTGAAACAGCTCTGGAGTGATCAATCATATGTTCTCAAATCTCCATAAATGGAGTGCGCAGAAAGCTGCGTGTGTTCACAAGAGCAACTCCAGTTCTCATTGTGCGAACACTCCTGCAGCGGGGGTGGACTGCAGTCTTTTCAATCTATCTGTGTTATCATGAGCAGGGAAGTGATTATAACTATTTATTGATTTCAAAGCAAACTCAGATATACAAGGTCCTTTTTTTGGACAGAATCTCTGGTTCATCTGCATTCCAAAACTATTTCTCAGTAGATTTATTGTCGACATCATATATTTTTCTGCTTTGCTTTTCAATATCCTATCAATTACGCACAAATACTGTGGGTGTTTTTGGAATAACATAGGATCATGATACTATTTCTGCATTATATAGTATAGCAGAGGACCTCAACTCTGGCCCTCGAGATCCACTTTCCTGCACAGTTTAGCTCCAACCGTGATTAAACTCGCCAGCCTGTAACTTTCTAGCAATCCTGAAGACCCTGAGTAGCTTGTTCAGGTGTGTTTGTTAAGGATTGGAGCTAAACTCTGCAGAAGAGTGGATCTCGAGGGCCAGAGTAGAGAACCCATGTAGTATAGGCTACTACGCACGCATAGTATGCATATTTTCCATATGCAATGACTACATTTGGCAAAATGTGCCATATCAGAGCAGACTTTTTAATTGCAAATTTTGAGTTGTTGGTGAAGAAAAAATAAATGTATTCAAAAATATACATAATTTGTCATGTTTTGTAAAAAGAAGTACACAAAAGGAAATATATAATTGCACAATGTGCCCATATAATTCCAACCAACACACATCAAATCATAATTGCAACTTCCAAAGATGTAAGTGGGAGCTGCATTGGAGGACACGAAGGCAGCAATAGCCTGGTTAAGTTGATGTGACCTCTGACCTCTGTGAAGTCATTTGGAGATGAGAGAGAGTATGCAGTGAACAAAACCTATATAACAATTTGAGTAATCTGTCCGTTAGCATCCCCATTCATCTTTTGTTGCTTTGCTGGTGTTGGACCTCCAGATGACCCCCACTTTTAAAAAGTTTGCCATCTTTGGCAGGCTTTGTTGAGCCAGTCACCTGAACCTAAATGTCATGTGACTAATGACTCACTGAAATTATGTCACTGTGAGTGTCACAGTGACATCATTTAAAAACTGATTGGCTGATGGCACCAAGAGAACACGCACAGGACACTTGTTACTATTACTATACTAGGACAGCAGACACTGGCAGAACATCTATACTTTATTGTAGTGGAATATTACCAATACAAACACTAAAAGTCTGGGGTCAGTCCGAAGTCTCTTTTGCTCACCAAGGCTGAATTCATTTAATTGAAAATACAGTAACACAATAGTATTGTGAAATGTTCCCTAGCAAAAAAGTAATATACATTTATTTTATACTCAGTATAAGTTCAGTACAAAAACAGTATAGTTTAAATCTATTAACATATTTACTGACATATAACTCTAGACTTACTGATATTAAAATTATAATTAAACTTAGTTGGACTTCAGCACTACTTCTGCACAATTAAAGTGCATTAAATACAAAATTAGTTGTTCCAATTTAACAGACTTTAATTATAACAGTTTAGTATACTAAAAGTAAGTACATAAATATGTAAATGCGTTTGTAATATACTTAGCATTAAATAAATGTATTTCAAATACATTTTAGTATACTTATTTTTCACTAGGTTTATTTCAATTTAAAATAACTGTGTATTATTGTAATATATTTTAAAATGTACTTTATTCCTGCAAAGCTGAATTTTCAGCAGCCATTAATCTAGTCTTTAGTTCCACATGATCCTTCAGAAATCATTCTAATATGCTGATTTTTGTAACATTATTAATTTGCTATTACTTTTGATCAATTTAATGTCAAGTTACCATCAGTGGCTAACAGACAATGCTAACCAGCCAAACCCTGAGCTCTTGGTAATGACAGCCAGCCAAAAGGCCGTTTTTGCTTCCCAGGTCCTTTCATTAGGCTGAAATTTGGCCAAGACAGTGAGTGGAGCTACATTAGAAAGTGTATATGTTTATCAAGTCCAGTGGTGGACGAAGTACACAAATCAAGTACTTGAGTAAAAGCATTCCAATTCGTGAATGAATTGTTTGGTGCGATTTGCGAACAGATTTAACGGGTTCATTGAAAAGAATCAGTTCGTTCATGAATTTTCTGAACCTGAAGCTTCTGCGTCTCGGAGCACGTGATATATTATAAGGAGTAATGAGAAGTTTTATGAAATGTAGTGAAGTAAAAGTTACTCAAAATAAAACTACTCCAGTAAAGTACAGATACTTGAAAAATGTACTTAAGTACAGTAACGAATTAAAACTACTCCGTTACTGTCCACCACTGATCAAGTCTCATTCTATATAATAAGCAAGTACTAAGACTTGTGTAAGAAGTCACCGTTTCTGTAATACATACGCAGGTGGGATTTCATCTTCATCTTTATATTCAGTCTTGTCCGCCCTCCATTTATCGGACTAATTATACTGTTTGTTGTGAAATGCTTTATTCATTGTACATTTTTAGGCTGACAGGAGGAAACACAGATATGTGAAACTGTGAATACTTCATGAATCAGTTTTTGGCCATGATTATGGATGTGGCTTGTTTTCTCATCTCTCAGATAAAGAGGAGCTTTTCCAGAATGTTCTGACCCAGGTGGCAGAGCAGTTCTCCAGGTATTATTGCCATCTCTGCTTGTGTATTTTATGTTTATGTGTATTTTATCTCTCAGCAAATTCATAATGACCTTCTTTTGATTGAATTTGGAATCCTTCTGGTATTTCAAGGATGAATGATCTTTGTATATTTCTCTCCATCTGCACCGGTCTGCCTGGCTGCTCTCTCCCCAAGGGCATTTAAAATCAACGAACTGAAGACCGAGGTGACAAATCGCCTAGCCATGCTGGAGAAGAGAGTGGAGCGTGAGTCTTAAACTGTTTTCACTCAATATCTTGTCCAGGGTTTTGCTAATGGACAGAGTTCATGTTAAAATGGACGGGCCAATCTTCACAAACAACACGTTCTGGCTCTCAGTGAATTGCTGATCATTTATTCTGTAGTGCTTATAGGTGACATTATGGTGAACCCAGTGCAGCATGTTGTTTACATTAGGGATCATGAAATGAGGAAGTAGATATGTTTTGTGTTTGTAAGAAGCCTTCCATACCACAGCTGATAACTCAAATAATCAATGACGGCTATTTATTGTGCAATATATCCAATAAGATTTAGCGCTACAGCAGATGATGCTGTAGTCGATACGGGTCATTTTCTATACCATGCACTTATCATTAACAGGTGAACATATGGTGCCCAGTGTTTTTAGAGACATGACTTCTGAGACATGCACTGTTGTTAATGAAGAACTTCAAGAAAGCATCTAGATACAATCTTAGAGTGCAACACACAAAAACATATTCAGGTCACACTTTACTCCAATATCAAATGTCTTACATAATAAAAATATAGGCTTCCATCCTTCGTGCAAAATATTTATTTATTTTATTTCTTGATTTTATTTATTTATTTGTTTATTTTGAAATGAAATGTGACCTGGGCCTGTTCTTTACAGGTTTCCTTGAGATCCACTTCTTTGCTTCCTTTTGATGTTTTTGTTTTTTTTTTTTTTTTACCTCAATAGCTAAGATCTGAAATTGTCATTACTCTACACTTTGTTGCTTCATTTTATCCAAAGTGAGTGACCTGGGGTTAAGTGCCTTGATGAAGGCTAATAATTGCAATAGCGCTTTATGGATATTATGGGATCTCTCCAGTTCATAGGTTACCTATTACTTTGCCATTCACTCATTTGTTGTATTCTATGAGGACAATATACAAGTTATCATGGTCACACTTTATTTTAAGGTCCAGTTCTCGCTAATAACAAACCATTAACTAGGACTTTTACCTCAATAAACTCCTAATTTGCTGCTTATTAATAGTAAGGTAGTTGTTAAGTTTAGGTATTCGGTAGGATTAGGGATGTAGAATATGGTCATGCAGAATATGTGCTTTATAAGTACTAATAAACAGCCAATATGTTAATAATAGTCATGCTAATAAACAACTTAGTGAGAATTGGTCCCTATACTAAAGTGTTATTTACATTATTTGGTGCAGATTATAATTTTTCTAGTCTTTTCAACTGTATTTAGAAAGTAAAGTTATTCATTAGCCTTTCACACTGTATATTTTAGAAGGCTCTGTATCCGGCTGAAGTGCCATGTGCAGAGTGCTGTTTAGCATCAGAGTATCAATAGAGCCTGTAAAATACAAAACTAGGTCTGTCACATCCGGGACAAAGAGGCAAACAGACAGGTTAACGTAAGTCAGAGAGTTTATTAAAAGGAACTTAGGAGTAGCTTCCAACAGAAAAGAGTCAAACGTAGGAATTAATGGAAGCATAGAACACAGTCTTATCTGGGGTCGGCACTTTGGTCCTCCGGCCGAGAACTGAGGAATCCGAGGCTTGACAGGCAGATCGGGAGGCAAGGAACCCATTCAGAGAAGCTTGCAACCTTGAGACCAGCCGACGAGTGACTGAGGTGAGTGTGTATTTGACTGGTGTGGTAAGTGGGTGCAGGTGTCAGTGATCAGTAATCAGGTGATTGTGAGCGGGTGTAGGAGGCTGATTCGGCTGGTGAGGCAGGTGTTTCCGTGACATTACCCACCCCCCCCCACGGCGAGGACGACCGTGGCCCCTGGGAGCGGGACGGTCAGGATGAGCCTGGTGGAAGTCGTTGAGGAGGGACGGGTCCAGTATGTTCTCTCTGTCTGCCCATGATCTCTCCTCAGGACTGTACCCCTCCCAGTCTATGAGGTATTGAAGCCGGCCGCCTCGCCGCCGGGATTCGAGGACTTGGTCCCCTGGTTGATAGATGGGATTGTCGGACCGACGAGTGTCTGCATGGGCCTGGTGCCTCCGGACGGCCCGCTGGAGATGGATATGCGCTGAGTCCCATACCCTCTCGCTCTCACGGAACCAGTGATCTACCGCTGGGACTTCCGAGTGTTCCTCGGTCCAAGGAAACAGGGGCGGCTGGTAACCTAGCACACATTGAAATGGGGTGAGTCCGGTGGTTTCCTGGCGCAGGGAATTCTGGGCGTACTCGGCCCAGGGTAGGTACTGGCTCCAGCTGAAGTGGGTTCAGGTGTCCGTGATTAATAATCAGGTGATTGTGAGCGGGTGTAGGAGGCTGGTGAGGCAGGTGTTTCCGTGACATTACCCCCTCCCCCACGGGCGTCTCCTGACGCCCGAGATTGACGGCAAGGACGACCGCGGCCCCTGGGAGCGGGACGGTCAGGATGAGCCTGGTGGAAGTCGTTGAGGAGGGACGGGTCCAGTATGTTCTCTCTGTCTGCCCATGATCTCTCCTCAGGACTGTACCCCTCCCAGTCTATGAGGTATTGAAGCCGGCCCAGGGCGGTAGGTAATCCACGCAGGGGAATTAATTTGCAGGATTTGGAGAACCGGTCGACGACTACTAGGATGGTCGTGAATCCGTTCGAGGGAGGTAAGTCAGTGGGAAAGTCCACACCCAGGTGGGACCAGGGCCGGCGAGGGATGGGTAGCAGAACCAGTTTCCCTTCGGGCAGACGACGTGGCATGGTGGAGATGGCACAGACCGAACATCCCTTGATATACCGGGCGACATCTCGGGCCATGTGGGGCCACCAGTAGCGGTTCTGGAGGAGCGAGAGGGTTCGGCGGCTGCCTGGGTGTCCCGATCCCGGAGAGGTGTGAACGGAGTCCAGAAGGGTTATACGCAGGGTGGATGGGACATAGTTCTTCCCCTCTGGACCTCCCGGCGGAGCGGGTTCGGTGAGAGTGGCGGCACGGATCTGGTCGGTGAGTGCCCACTGAATAGGAGACATGAAGACGGAAGGTGGCAGGGTGGGCTCTGGTTCTTCAGGGGTAGGATCTGGCTGGTGTTGGCGGCAAAGCGCGTCCGCTCGGACGGGGGTTCACCTCGCCATTGTGACAGGACGGCGCCCACTCCCAGGGTCGCGGCATCCTCCTCGACCACAAAGCAGAGATTGGGGTCTGGGTGTGAAAGGGCCGGAGCTGTACAGAAGGCGGATTTGAGCTGACTGAAGGCCTGGTGTGCCTCCGGGGTCCAGGTGAGGAGTTTGGCCTTCCGTCGGAGGAGAGAGGTAAGTGGTGCCGCCAACTGGCTGAAGTGGGCGATAAAGCGGCGATAGAAATTTGCGAACCCCAAGAATCTCTGCATCTCCTTGATGGTAGTCGGTTGGGGCCAGTTCCGAACGGCATCCACCTTCCTCTGGTCCATTTGCACCCCTGCAGGGGTGACGATGTAGCCCAGGAAGTGAACGGTGGATTGGTGAAACTCACATTTCTCCGCCTTGAGATACAGGCGGTGTTGGCGGAGGCGTTGGAGTACTTGGGTGACATGGTTACGGTGTGCTTCGAGAGTGGGTGAGTAAATGAGTATGTCGTCTATGTAGACGAGGACGAACCGGTTGAGCATGTCTCTGAAGATCTCATTCATGAAGTTTTGGAATATGGAGGGTGAGTTGGAAAGCCCATAGGGCATGACCCGGTACTCATAGTGCCCGGTGGGCGTTACGAAGGCAGTTTTCCATTCGTCACCCCTGTGAATGCGGATGAGGTTATAGGCGCTCTTTAGATCCAGCTTGCTGAAGACGTGGGCCCCGCGGAGCTCCTCCAAGGCCGCAGGGACCAGAGGAAATAGACACGTCCTTTGGGTAATTGGGCCCCAGGCAGCAGGTCAATGGCACAGTCCCATGGCCGGTGAGGTGGCAGGTGAGTGGCAGCGAGCTTGCTGAACACGTCCTGGAACGCCTGATATTCGGGAGTAGGAGGAGCGACAGGCGATGAATCCGGGCTTTCCACCGAGGTGGAATAGACAGGAAGGTCGTTCCCGACGGAGATCGGGATAGGCAGATCCCGGAGACACTCCTGCTTACACTTCACACTCCACGTGAGTATTTCTCCGGACTTCCAGGCGATGGTGGGTTGATGTTTGGCGAGCCAGGGGCGTCCCAGGACGATGTCCACGACGGCCTCCTCCAGCACCAGTAGAGAGATCCGTTCGGTGTGGAAACATCCAATCCGTAGAACGACCTCGGGCGTGCGGTGCCGCACCAGCCCCTTGCCCAGCGGCTTTCCCTGGACAGTGGTGATCTGGTAGGTCGTGGAATTTTTGCAGCGGGGAATTTGCAATCCGGCGAGACTACGGGAGGAAATGAAGTTCCCCGACGCTCCAGAGTCCACGAGGATTTTGACTGGAAAGGATTGGGTGTGATAAATTAGAAGAGCATCTATATGTTGCGAATCAGCTCATGGGGAAATATGAATAATTAATCATAACTAGTTATAATTAATTATAAATATTTAGATCCGCT
>NW_015551034.1:516031-517424 GCF_001515605.1 Sinocyclocheilus anshuiensis | reverse complement strand
CCACAACAAATTCTGAAACATGGACAACCCTATTTTTTGTATGGACCTCACATAAAAAAGGTTTAAATCCTTAGGTTGGGGACATGCAAAATAATTAAAAGTTCTCTCCTGAACTGCACCTTCACTTCCCATTTTTCTTTTCAGTCTCTTTATTTTGCCCTGATATCGATCTCTCTCATGACTTTAATACTCAAGATTTAACAAAACTATACTTTCTAAATTGCCTACATGTCAAAATTAGTACATCACTACAATATATTTATAGAAAAATCCTAATACTGAACGTAAGTCATGTTTTTCCCTTACAAAAATTAACCATGCTTTTATTATAGTAAAAGTACAGTTGTTTTTTTTTTTTTTGGCAAATGGATTACCATTTGTATTTATTTTTACTACAAATTCCATGGTTAAACTATAGTTAGTGTATCAAAAACCATGGCTAATTTGTGGTTACCATGGTTTGACAATAGTAAAGTCACATCCGGGACAAAGAGGCAAACAGACTTTTAAAAGGAGTTTATTAAAAGGAACTTAGGAGTAGCTTCCAACAGAAAAGAATCAAACGTAGGAATTAATGGGAACACAGAACACAGTCTTATCTGGGGTCGGCACTTTGGTCCTCCGGCCGAGAACTGAGGAATCCGAGAGGCAGATCGCAGATCGGGAGGCAAGGAACCCATACAGAGAAGCTTGTAACCTTGAGACCAGCCGACGAGTGACTGAGGTGAGTGTGTATTTGACTGGTGTGGTAAGTGTGTGAGCGGGTGTAGGAGGCTGATTCGGCTGGTGAGGCAGGTGTTTCCGTGACAAGGTCACAGTTTCATATTCAGCTGTTTTTTTCCACCTGTAAGCATGACTTTCATGGGTACATTTATTGAAGCATTTGAATATCTCCTTGCTTTTTTATGTAAAGCAGGTCGAGATATATATTTTTTTCTTTATCCGCTATCAGATTAATTTGGTTTGTGATGGATTAGACAGCTACAGCTTTTGCATCAGTCGATTTGAGGTTGTTGTGGTATAGTTCACTAATTTTTTTTTTTTTTTGAAGACATACCTATTTGTTAAAGTATTTGTTTAAATGACATAAAATCATTAAATTGAATTGCAACAATACTGATTGTTTTCAAGCACTCCTTTCTGTCTTTGGTTGGTCAAACAAGCTCATGCTATTGTTTAAAGGGGTCATATGATGTTGCTAAAAAGAACATTATTTTGTGTATTTGGTGTAATGCAATGTGTTTATGCGGTTTAAGGTTAAAAAAACACATTATTTTCCACATACTGTACATTATTGTTTCTCCTCTATGCCCCGCAAATGTGATTGGCCGAATACCTCAAGCGTGTGACGGAAATGTTACGCCCCTTACCATACTGTGATGCCGTGTCCCGG
>NW_015551034.1:467557-515683 GCF_001515605.1 Sinocyclocheilus anshuiensis | reverse complement strand
ACTGATTTCTAGTTGTGTCCTCTTTTGGAAGGCCAAACAAAGTAGTTTCGCTTTCATAACAAAACACACAGCGTCTCCACAACATGGCAGCGTACAATAATACTACAATTATTACAATTGTAAACAATACTACAGCGAGAATAAAAGTTACGCCTTCTTTCTTTGCGTGAACATTTGGGCGGTGTTATGCAAATCTTCCCACATCGTGACGTAGACATGTGGGGGCGTGTTAGAACGAGCCATTTTAGGTAGGCGTGGCTGACTCTTAACTTTTATAAAGAATATCTCTTTGGGTTTGAGACTTCAGTCTTTGCAACTTTACAGATCTTCTTTATGCACCAAGAGCTTGTAACACTCCAAAGAGAAAGGAAAAATCGAAATCGCATCATATGACCCCTTTAAGCCAATGTTGCTGTGTTGAGCTGAATGGAATGATCAGTCAAACAGTTCTGTGTTTTAATAATTCAAGTGCTTACATTTCTACAAATGACTTTCTTCTACAAATGAGCTGTCACAGGATAGGAGAAAGTCATTTCAACATTGAAAAAAATTTACATTTTATGCATTATGTAGCCTATTTGTCCAGAGTGGCTTATATTGCATTCAAGGTACACATTTTACTATCTCTACTGTTTGAGCGACAGGAACGTTTTTGACCTCTAATCCACTGCCATTTGTGGAATCTGTGACTGTTGCTGAACAATGATTCAAAACAAATTAGGTTAGGTTTAGTTTAGTGGCTGATAAATGCATCATCTTTGACAGTCGTGACAGTCCTTGCACACTAGTTGTTTCGGTAATGACGCTCCACGTAACATCACCAGAGACCAGGATTCATTCCGTTGCAGCACGTCTGTGTGTCCATAGAAATCCAAATACAGCCGTGATGTAATCAGTCACCATGGCGATGGACCCTGACCCCTTCATCAGTGTGAACAGTTCACTGGCCTCATATAATTTGAGGTGATTTATTATTGTGCACGGTCTATAAACAGAATAGTAGCAGGAAGTGCAGAGATTATATGATGTATGTGATTACACTAATTAAATTATACAACGTGAGTCCAGAGGCCGTGCATCTATTCAGGCTGTACAGTACTTTGGCTCAAAATTAATCTAGAAGCAGCTAAATTAGACAGATACCAACGTGTCAGGTTGTGTGACATATCTTCATCCATCCTCACAACCAAGGTTTGAGATGTAAATAAAAACAGCTGTCCAAGAGACGACAAAGCTGCTTGAAACATGCCAGACAGTGACAGATGTCAAATGTACTTTTTATGGCTCAGCAGTCTGTATAGGAAAACCCCTGCGGCTGCAACCCATGTTCACCAGCTCATTTCCATATTTTCTCTGTGTTTGGCTCAATATGTAAAACAGTCTTTTATGTGTCATACTTGTATGCATTATGTATCGCGTTTCCGTCATTTTCCTCTCTGTCTCTTCAGTGGAGGGAATGAAGGTGGTGGAGATCGAGAAATGTCGCAGTGACATCAAGAAGCTGCGGGAGGAGATGGCCTCCAGGAACAACAGGTCAGTGACCTCACTGCGTTTTCTGGAGATGTCGGAACGTCATTTTTGAACTGAATAAGTTTAATTATCGGGAAATATCAGTAGCGCTTTGCAAATGATTTTACATCTGTAATCTGATGTATTTCCAAGTAAGACAGGATATTTCATGAGAACAAAAAATGTAGGTTAAGATTTTATCCTTCAGGAAGTGATTTTGGTTGGAAGGATGGGGTGAAAAAGAAGTTTCTTGGTGATGTATAATATACTTGTGCTTGATATTATAATATTAATGAAATAAAAGGACACTTCAGTGTGCTTAAAAAGTACAAATTTATGACTTTAACACACTAAGTAATTTAACTTGTAAATGGCGCACTTTGTAATAATGTCAAATTAAAAGTTCTACTTAAAAGTGCATTTTAAACTTTTGTTGTCATTTGAAGAAATACACTTTGATGTGTTGACTAAAGCACATGTAAAGTACTTGATTATAATTTTAACTGACGTGTCTTATTCAAAATCACATTTAACGTCAATATTTTTAAATGTACAACTTCATCATTACAAATGTGTAATTACACATATTTTTATATACATGATATACACATTTCCACAGAAATGGCATTAGTTTACCATAAATGCTTGGCAGTACATCTGGCAGTTAGCTACATTTTAACCATATTTAAAAGACAATAAAAGTAATTATTACGTACAAGATGTACTTTAGTCCTACTTAAGTGTGCCAAAAAGCACTAATTGCATTTAATATAAATGATATACTAAACAATTATAATATATTTTCATTCAGTTGTAATTAACTCTTTCCCCACCAGTGTTTTTTTGAAAAAGTTGCCAGCCAGAGCCAGCATTTTTAATCATTTCACAAACATTCATGGCCCCCAGAATATTTTGTTGTATGAATATCTGAACTTACTATATATATATATATATATATATATATCAAAAGAAAGAACAGAGCCTTTGCTTTTAAATAAAACAAAGCATTGTATTCTAGCAGTTGAATGTGGGTAACATAAAGCTGAGAATATTACTTAAAAAAAAAAAAGGACTATGACTAAATCAGATTCAGAACATGATCAAAATATAGATTGAGTAGATCAGGTCCATCAAAGCTTGCACAGTCCTACCTCTTCGTGGGTTCGACATTTTATTTGGTAACATTCGATTTATATGCCGTTGAAAGTTGGCTGATCGCTTTAGATGTAACGTGTGCCTGAGCAATGCTTCAGTTGCTTGTTTCTGCTTCTTCTTTGCTTGTTTTTGAATCCTGAGATTTTGTACTATTTCAGAAGATGTGAAATAGCGCCCCCTACCATATAACAGTCGTAGCATTGTGACATAAATAATGGAAAATTCAATCAATGGTGGGGAAAGAGTTCAAATACAATCAAGTGTCCTAAAAAAAGTACTCTTTTTAAAAATATGCTAAAGTGTAGTTCATTTTCACAAATGAGCATCTATAGCCGGCTATTGATAGCACTGTCTGTACTGCTAACTTTAATGAGAGGAGAATTAAGAAGAAGTCCAGGTGTTGTCTTAGTCAGCTCTTGTTAAAAATACTCACAGATGAGATCAGGTCTATTCCCTTTCAAGTCTTAATGAGCTGACATGGCTCTCACATGCTCTCTTATTAGTGAAGGATCAGATTCAAGATTAATCAAAGATAGCTGTATATTCTCAAGATACACTCTTTGAGAGATGTTGACATGGTCTTAAAAAAGAAAAGAAAAACACAGCATGTTCTGTTCTAAAGCAAATGTGCTCTCAATGCTCTTTACCTTTGCAGTAGTTTCCTGGATGACAACAAGAAGTTAACTCCTCGCAGAGATGTGCCTTCATACCCAAAGGTAAAATGGCAGATGTGCTTGTAATGGGTTCCTTCATTATTTTGTATACTTATTCTGCTTTAATAATTCGATAAAGGACAGCATATACAGCACCATTTAATTACAGAAAGGTTCGTAATGAGAGTTCAAGGTTTATCCTTTAGAGATCTACTTGGTTTATGTTTAAGGATAAGTAAAGGAAGGTTTAAAGGGATAGTTCACCCAAAAATAAAGATAAAAATGCTAACATCTACAAAATAATTTCAAAAATATTAAAAGAAAATATACACTACCATTCAAAAATTTGGGATTTTTTTTAAAGAAATATCTTATTCCCACCAAGTCTGCATTTATTTGATTAAACTACAATAAGAACAGTAACACTTAAAATATGAATACAATTTAAAATAATTTTTTTAAAGTGTAATTTATTCTTGTTATACAAAGCTGAATTTTCAGCATCATTACTCCAGTCTTCAGTGTCACATGATCCTTCAGAAATCATTCTGATATGCTGATTTGCTGCTCAAGAAACATTTATTATTATTATCAATGTTGAAAACAGTTGTGCTGCTTAATATTTTTGTATTATATTTTTGTAATATTAATTTTTGATGAATTTACAGAACAACAGCAACAAAAGCCTATAAAAGAAATGTCAAAGTAGTCACTATGGAAATCTCAACAAATCTTATCTGCATTTACATCAATTTCATTGAGACTATTATTGTGATTATTGACCTCTCAGTATGTGACTTGGGATATTATGGGCTGCATGTATGGTATTATTTTTTGAAGCTTTATTGTTGTGTTCACTATAAACTATAAAAGAGCTGTGTAAAAAGAGCATACAGATTTGTAAGGAATGATACAGTATGAGTAAATTATAATGAATTTCACGTTTAAAGAAAGAATTCTAATTCGGGGTTAAAAATGGCATGTTGAACATAGATGTGAATGTGATGTACGCAATGGCCACAGCCAGGCGTTGGTCATCGGGGGTTAACTGAGAGCTCTGTCACCTGCAGTACATGCTCTCCCAGCAAACCATAGATGCCCTCAGAAAACCCACCTTCGACGTCTGGCTGTGGGAGTCCAACGAGGTAAGAGTCTAACACGCCTCTGTTCTGTCTTCCTCCTCTTCTCTCTCCCTCTTGTTTTCTCTCTTCTGCGTTTGTGTTTGTGGGGCTTGTGTAGTACCACCTCTCACAGGAGACAGTAGAAGCTCTGAGGCAGCCAATCTTCGATGTGTGGCAGTGGGAGCCTAACGAGGTGAGGATCGGCTAAATGAAAGATGCAGAATGTCAAAGTTCTACTGAAGTTGATGTACCAGTGCACATGATGTGTTATAGAGACTTGGTGAAAATGACTGACATGCAAAACCACACTGCAGAAGATACTATCACCAGTGTTTTGTACTTTAAGATGCTGAGTTGTCTGGAGCATATGTACCATGACCTCGGGCTGGTAAAGGACTTTAATATTAACCCCATCATGCTGAAAAGATGGCTGGTAAGGCTATATTATAAAATTATAATTCCTCATGTTGTGTTCAGGTCATTTTTACTATGCTCGTTGACTGTCACAGATTTTATTTATATTTCTCCTTCTTAGACACACTTGAACAATCTGTTTGACTTTGTTTTGATGAAGTGCTTATATTTATGAATGCACAGCGCTACTTTAGTAATAATGAGAATGACAGTGTATTTGTTCTGTTTTTGAACCCCCACCTTGTTACAGTGGTGGTTAATCTTTTTGTCAACTTGTGTTCTTTTAAATCTTTCCATCTTTTAATTTGTTGTTCCTGGCCTCTAAATCTCTAATATGTTATTATCACCAAATCTTGGATTCAATTTTTTTTGTCTTTTTTTTTTTTCCCAGCTAGCACAGGTTTTGTATTCATCTGCATTGATCTGAGCTTATGCACCTCTCTTAATGAGCGAATATTGTCAAAATGATCCACAAATGCTTTTTTCACTCAAAAGCTGAAGTGCATAAGCTCAGATCAATGATCTATGATCGGTCAGTTCCAAAAAGAAATACAAAACCTGTGCTAATTGAAAAAAAAAAAAAAAATTAATTGATTCCAAGATTTGGTGATAATCACATAGTGAAAGATTTTCAGGCCAGGAACAACAAATTAAGTAAAGCATTTTCAAAACAGCACAAGTGATTTTTTTTTAATTAAGTTATTTTTTTGTACATTTTAAATTTTTCTCTTTATGTATCTCAGGCACATCCTTCAGTGTACATTTATCTGATTTTTTTTGGTGACTTCATCAGCCTCCAGGCAAAAATTATGTGTGACACCGTTAATTATATTTTTGAATAATACAGAATAAAATAAAATAAAATTATTTGGCCACTAAAGGCACACATAACAATCTATGAATATTATTGCATTAACACAATATCAAACCAACTGCCATTTATTTTAACCTTTTCAAACAAAACATTTAACAAAATGAGCCAAAGTTTAAAAATAAAATAAAATAAAATACAATAAAATAATGATTGCCTCTCTCTCCACTTTCAGCTTTGCATCCATGACAATTACCGGAACAATCCTTTCCATAATTTCCGCCACTGCTTCTGCGTCACTCAGATGATGTACAGCATGATCTGCCTCTGCAACCTACAGGTAAAGACACTTTTAACTGTGCTTTAAAGATACCTGTTTTGCTCCACAGCCACCTGTTTCTTTTGCTCAGGAAAGTTGGAGTATCAGAGAAGTGGGAGGTGAATGAAAGAGACTGAGAGATAGCGAAGTGATAAATGAGTGATGTATGGGGGTGTAAAAGCAATTCTGCGTCTATGAAGATGCTTTCAGCCTCTCTGTGCTGCTGTTGCCATGGACGTGTATTAAGAGGTCATTGGATTAATTAGCCGAGCTATTAGAGGACAATTACTTACTCTAATTTAGCAGTGTAGGAGAGCTGGGATACGTGTGCACGATGACTGTCCACACTCACACATAGAAAGAGTCTTACTCTGCTGTGCTTCTTGTTTTTCAGGAAAAGTTCACTCAAGTAGATATTCTTATTTTAATGACAGCAGCTGTGTGTCATGACCTGGATCATCCTGGGTACAACAACACGTAAGATCCTCCATCCTTCAGAACCGCTTATATACACTGACTTTTATATTACCGCTCAGAAATATTTCTTACCAGCCATATATATTTCTACTATTAGCCTTAAATATTTATTTTGCATTATTTATATTTACTATATCCTTTTTTCTACTAGAATCACTAGAATCTTCAGCAAGGATGCGATAAATTGATCAGTTTTGGCAGTAAAGACATTTATAATGTTACAAATGATTTGTTTCAAATAAATGCTGTTCTGTTTAACTTCAGAATCAGAATCAGAATCAGAATGAGCTTTATTGCCAGATCAGATCTGCGAGTTTCTGTAAAGCGGAGCTCACGTGTGCTTGCGGATTAATGTAGACACTTACGAGAATGAACGAGCAAAAGTCCCGCGGCGAGTAGAACGACTTGCAATTAATGAAGAGCACTTCTAGATATAATCGAAAACCGGTGAAATATCGGGTGGTGTGTACTTCCGAATGTCCAGCAATTCGTCTCTGGTGAAACTGATTGCAGGGATATAACTAAAGACACGACAAACTAACAACAACATAAAAACAACTGCGGAGCATGCCACGGAGGCAGCCATCAGCGTCGGCGCGATCTTAAACTTCCTATAATTCCTAACTTTCTACAAAAATTTTTTTTTCCAAATTTCCATGCACAACGTTTTCAACATTAAGAATAATACTAAATGTTTCTTAAACAGTAAATCAGCATAATAGAATGATTTCTGTGTGACACTGAAGACTGGAGTAACGATGCTGAAAATTAATCTTTGCATCACAGGAATAAATTACATTTTAAAATATATTCAAATAGAAAAGTTATTTTTACATTTATTGTATTAGTTAAATTTATAATACTTCACAATAGTATTGTTTTTACTGCATTTTATCAAATAAATGCAGGCGAACATAAGGGACTTAAAAAAAAAAAATCATACCAACCCCAATGATTTAAACAGTAGTGCATATGTTTTTCTCCCTAAATGTATTTGATTAAAATACAGTAAAATACAGCAGTGATGTTCAATATTATTACAATTTAAAATAATTGTTTTTCATTTTAATATATTTTTAAATGTTTGTTTGTTTAAATAATTTGAAATTATTCAAAAAATTTGAAATGACTGGAATCATTTCAAATTATTTAAACACACACACACACAAATTGTAATAATATTGCACAGTATTGCTGTATTTTAATCAAATAAATTCAGCCTCAGTGAGAATAAGAGACTTCTTTCAAAAATATACAAAAAAATTGCACAACCCCAATATTTTGAAAATTAATTTTTTCCTTGCACATTTAAGATATCTATATTTATATGATAGATATCTTAAATTCGAGTCATTGTGTTCCACATATTCCACTTGGACACCAAATCCAAGTACTGTAGAGTTTGTATTTGCATTTGGCACCTGTCGAATGTTTTGGACCCTCTTTTGCAGGTATCAGATTAATGCGCGCACAGAGCTGGCGGTGAGGTACAATGACATCTCTCCTCTGGAGAACCATCACTGCGCCGTGGCCTTCCAGATATTCTCTCAGTCTGACTGCAACATCTTTGCCAACTTTGATCCTGAAGCCTTCAAACAGATTCGTCAGGTGTGCCTCAGGCCTTTAAACCGAGCTTTGTGCACGCATATGTAATACATTTGTCTTGAACAATGAATCATTTTGTCTCTGACAGGGAACCATCACCCTGATACTGGCCACAGACATGGCCCGACATGGAGAGATTCTGGACTCTTTCAAACAGAAAGTGGATAACTTTGACTTCACTAATGAGGAGCATGTTACTTGTGTGAGCTTTCTGAACCCATTTTACAGTGCCACTATTCACCTACTAAAAAGTGCTGCGATGAGCTTATTAAACTTGTATCTCTATATCTGTGGCAGCTGAAGATGGTGCTGATCAAGTGCTGTGATATCTCTAATGAGGTTCGGCCGATGGAGGTCGCTGAGCCGTGGGTGGACTGTTTGCTGGAGGAGTACTTCATGCAGGTAGATATGATTACAAGTATGTTGTATGGAGATGTAAAAATCCGTCCCACTTTTTATTAAGTGTCTTTAAAGGAATAGTTCATCTAAAAATGCTGAAAATTTCCTCACCCTCAGGCCATCCAAGATGTTGATGAGTTTGTTTCTTCATCAGAACAGATTTGAAGAAACTTAGCATTATTTCACTTGCTCATCAATGGATTCTCTGCAGCGAATGGGTGCCGTCAGAATAAGAGTCCAAACAGCTGATAAAAACATCACAATAATCCACACCACTCCAGTCCATCAATGAATGTCTTGTGAGGTGAAAACTGAGCATTTGTAAGAAACAAATACATCAAGACGTTTTTAACTGTAAAATCCGAGTCCTCTATCCATAACATTGCTTTTTCTAGTAAAAATAGTCTCATCTGAATCAGGAGAGAAATATGCACAGATCAAACAGTTTACAAGTGAAAACGGTCTAAAACAGTTCTAAACAAATGTGTCTGTGGATTTTAATGTGAGAGAATAACAGACTTTTTCAACTGGAGGAAGAGTTAGACCCGTTTTTTTGGTCAAAAGTGGCGGTTTAACATTGAAACGCCTTAATGGATTTGTTTCTTACAAACATAGCTTTTCACTTTACAAGACATTAATTGATGTTCTGGAGTTGTGTGGATTATTGTGATAATGTGGTTTTTATCAGCTGTTTGGACTCTCATTCTGACGGCACCCATCCACTGCATAGGATCTATTGGTGAGCAATTGATGCAATGCAAAATTTCCCCAAATCCTCTCAGATGAAGAAACTCGTCTACATCTTGGATGGCCTGAGGGTGAGTAAATTTTCATTTTTTTGGGTTGAACTACTTTTTTTTTTTTTTTTTTTTACTACTTTTTAAATATTTGTAACTGTCTGTTGTACTAACATTTAAAGTAATCATTTGATACAATGCACTTATTGTACTGTATGTTTTTACATTGTAATTTTATTTAAAAACCAACCCTTAAACCTGACCATACAGCAAAACCTCTCCATAAACGTATCACAGGAGTAACTTACATTTTTGATTAAATTAAATAAAAAGTTAATTCAAAAGTTATTAATAACAATTTTTTCACAATAATACCGTTCATACTGTATTTTTTACATAGCTTTGGTAAGCATAAAAGACTTTCAAAAACATAAAAAAATAATACCAACCCCAACATTTTGAGCTTTATAGTGCACTTCACTATAAAGAATTGCGTTCTCTCTCAAACAGAGTGATCGAGAGAAGGTAGAAGGTTTACCAGTCGCTCCTTTCATGGACAGAGAGAAAGTGACCAAACCCACTGCTCAGATCGGCTTCATCAAGTTTGTCCTGATCCCCATGTTTGAGACCGTGATGAAGGTGAATCGGTTAGGCTAAAAGTACAATGTGAAACATACAGGGGGGAAAGTGGGTGAAATCGAACTCTGGTTCAGATCAAACCAAGTTGTGAAAACTGGCAATGATACCAGGTAGTGATATTGTTTGTTCTCTGTGCGTTGCAGTTGTTTCCTCAGATTGAGGAGGTAATGGTACAGCCCCTACGAGAGTCCCGGGACAGATACGAGGAGCTTAAACAGATAGATGACGCCATGAATGAGGTTAGCAGTGACCTTTTTTATTATTATTATTATTATTATTACTTTTTAACTGGTATTAGCTATTTCCTTCTCATTATTCCTATAGGTGCAGAAAAAGAAGAGTGAAAATTTAACAATGGGAGGAAAAAAGAAATGAGCAAGGTCAATGTTGAAACATTGTACTGCATGCATTTTAGTTATTATTTGTGTTATATTTACAGTCAACCCTAGCTTTTGCTTATTTGTTTCAGCTGGAATCCCATCAGAGGCAGTAAATGAGTGAAATCTTGGCCATCTGCTCAGAAAATCCAAAGCATCTTTCAGGGAATTGAACCATGTACAGCTCAGCTATGAACCATTTGTGTTGTTTTTATTTGGTTTTTGTAAAAGTATAAACATTATACAGGATGTACAGATTTTTAGTCACTTTTACTCAGAAAAATAAAAGTCTAACTTGAAGAACAACTGAAGCCACAGATCTCATTTTTAGAGCACTGTTATAATAAAATAGTATGTTCATTCCTGTTGTCTAATGAAACTACCAGGATGTGTGTGACAGCCCTGACTGTAGCTGAGCGGCACTGACCTCTAGTGGCCAAAGCAGAATACAGCACCTTACTGTTCAGAAAATAGACCAAGTAAAGCTTTACTGAATGAATAAAAAGTCATATAATCATTGTCGATTAACAAAAAGAGAGGTATAATTATATGAACATCACAAAAAAGCAGAAATTAAAATAAGACAACGTTCTCTCAGCTAGTATTCTGAGGCACAGTGCTGCTCTCCGTTTTACTTCTCTTACTGGGTTTAGAGCCGTTTGCTGCTGCTGCTGCTCTCTTCCTACTCTCCTGTTCTAGTCTTTCCTGTTTCTTCTGCAAATATGATGCCATGTTGTCGAAGTTCACTTTAAACAGTTGTTTAAACGGACTCTCCAGTCCCACAGAACCTGTGAACGGAGGACAAGAGGAAAGCATGACGTGTGCAGAATAAAGGTTGGAGGGGGGAAAAAAGAAGATGGTACATTAACCCTATAAAGCATACTGTATTATATTTGCTACATGAGTTGACTATTATTTAATACAGGTGTGAGGGGTGATTTTATACATTTTTCCTCCTGAGATATTTGACCCTTTTAGTCCTTCTGGTGTTACTTGTCTTCCTTCATATTATTTTGACAGGACCAAGCTGAGTTTATCAAAACTGAATTGGTGTCTATCAATAAATTCTGTTTTTTGCAGCTTTGTTTTGATAGATTTTTTTGGACTGAGGAGGAAGTTTTGAGTTCTGAAAGACTGCTCAACTCAAGATCAAGCATACATTTGCTTTGTCATGATATGACTTCTTCATTTTAGTTATTGGTTTATTTAATTTTTCTGTTTCATTATAATGTTTGTTGGATTTCTTACCTTTAAAGATATTCCACTGAGCTTGTAATGCTTCAGTGACCCTCCTCAGTTCAGGAGTCTCTGAGTCACACAGCTATGAACAAGCAATATGAGTTAGTAAGAGCAGAGCGGACTTCAAAACATGAAAGAAAGCATGCATGCACCTTCCAGTGCTGCTCTGAGTATTGATACAGGAGCACATTCACGTCTTCAGTCTCCAGTAAGACCCACAGCTGCTTCTGTGAATCAAATGTCATGTCCCAGGGAGCATGAGGAAGAGCAAGAGTCTCAGCAGGGCTCAGACACCCCTCTGTCCCAGAATCCACCGTGAAGAGCTGAACTGAGGGCAATCTACACAGACGGATATGATTTTAACGGTTTAGATGTATAATTGGTGAGCAAAAGACATCTTTCTTAAGACTTGTGTGTTTCTATTTTAACAAAAGAATACTGTTGTTGTCACTGAGACTCCAGAATCCAGTTAGAGGTAAGATAAACTGAAATCTGATGAAATGAAACACACCTCTCACACTGGACAGCTATATGTTTTCCATCTGGTGAGCTGATGATCCTGCTGACAGCAAACCTCTGAAGACAGAAAGAAATATAGTCAGTGTCATGTGCCGAGATTGGTGTAAATGACAAAATATACACACCTGGATTTGAATGGAAATAAACAGTTTATAGCAGCAGAGAACCCAATAATCGAAGGCCCTCCATATAGGCTAAAATATTTCTTCTAGTAATTCTACTGTAATTAGAAATCTTTTTATTTTTTTTATTAACACAAACTAGGTAGATATTTCCAATTAATCAGCTACAATTAATTTTGTGATTTAAAAAGTTAAGAAATGTATGTTCTTCAATAAAACAAAAGTTATTGAGGGGAAAAATCAAGATTTTTTTGCATTTTAATTCAGTTAGACTATTTTGATATATAATTCAATTTGAAAATGCAATAATTAATTAATTCTAGGATCTTAGTGATACCAATGAAAATGGTAGATTTTATTAATAAAAACATTCAATAATATCATTAACAAATGTGACTCTGGAGCACAAAACCAGTCATAAGTAGCACAGGTACAGTGCACAGCATAAATGAGTACACCCCCTCTGAATAAATATAAAATATGTATTAATGACCCATTAAACATCTGTGCGGTTTAACTCCTGGAGGACGACCTCCTTAAATGCCCTGATCTTTAATGGGGAGTTTTGCTCAGCTCGTCTCTACAGAATCCCCCACAGCAGCTCAAGAGTGTTAAGATTGAGTGAAATACATGTCCACTGAAGGATTTCAACTCTGGAGAATGAATATCTTCATTGACATGCTGAAAAAATGTCCAATAATGCAGAGAATGAGGGGAGGGTAGCATCTTCTGTTTCAAAGAAAATCTTATTTTGCTGAATAATTTTGGCATTCTTCTTTGGTAATTGATCAAGCAGGCTTGTTGGAACATTACATCTCCAAATAACCCTAACATGTCTTCTAGGTAAAGAGTAATTGCTGAATTTGTTAAGTTTTAGAGGGGGTGTACTCATTTATGCTGTGCACTGTATATCTGTAGCAAAAGCCAAAAATACATTGTATGGGTCAAAATTATCAATTTTTCTTTTATGCCAAAAATCATTAGGATAGTAAGTAAATATCATGTTCCATGAAGACATTTTGTAAACTTAATTTTTGATTAGTAATATGCATTGCTAAGAACTTAATTTGGACAACTTTAAAGGCGATTTTCTCAATATTATGTATTTTTTTGCACCCTCATATTCCAGATTTTTAAATCGTTGTATCTCGGCCAAATATTATCATATACTAACAAACCATACATCAATGGAAAGCTTATTTATTCAGCTTATTTAATGACCTTTGTTTTGTGGTCCAGGGTCACAAATATTATTACAGTGCTTTACATTGTTAATGTATATTCTCTTGTAGTTAAAATATCATGATTTTGATTTAGATAATGTCATAAATGAATATAAATGACACAATGATGTTTGTAAATTACCAATTACATTAGATTAAAAAAAAATGCATTTTCACTAAGTTTAAAAGTCTTTACCATAAAAGTTTGCATTCCTTGAAAAATATGCAATGTGTCCAGCAAATATCTTTAGGTTTTTTCTCTTTACGTGTCTTTGTCCTACATATTGCTGTCATCTGTCACACACTAATTGTGTGTGTACACATTTTAAATAAAAATATTTAAACGTATCTAAAAGCAGTATTCTCTCAGCCTTTTCTTTTACCTGGAGAATTCACCCCCTCACTTTCTAGCCCGATTCAGCGCCTTCAATTCATATTACCATTACAATATTGTGAAATTTGCATATGAAAAATAAAGACAAACATAAATTACATAACCGTATATTACATATGATATGTAAATTATCAAAATGATATGTTTTAATAACTAAAAACTAATTAAACTGCCAGACTTAGACCCCAGAGGTTCACAGACCTCCAGCTGAAAACCTTACATCTAGGTCAATAATGTCATTTTTGTGGGATTGTACGAAACATTGTATGCGTTGTGTGCATAATTGGCTGACTGAAATCAAATGGACAGCACCTTTTCTGTGTCTGTGTTTTCAGAGTCGAGGGTGAGTTGCCTCAGGTCAACACTGTGTAACCGCCGACCACTCTCATAATGCCAGACCTTCATTGTGCCATCCTGTGAACACAACATGTCAGTCCTACTGTATTAAGACACTTATATCCCCCTTATAAACTATCCCAACAGAATATTACAGTAAAACAATGAAGGTAAACTGAAAAAGCACATACTCCTGAACCAGAGAGAAGCCAGTCAGGATGTCCCGCAGGCACAAGCAATGCACTGACAAATCTGCATGAGAAAACAAACATGTTTGAACAAGTGGGAACAACATATGTGACCCTGGAACACAAAACCAGTCATAAGGGTCAATTTTTAGAAATTGAGATTTATACATCATCTGAAAGCTGTATAAATAAGCTTTTCATTGATGTATGGTTTTGTTAGGATAGGACAATATTTGGCCGAGATACAACTATTTGAAAATCTGGAATCTGAGGGTGCAAAAAAAATCAAAATATTGAGAAAATTGCCTTTAAAGTTGTCCAAATGAAGTTCTTAGCAATGCATATTACTAATCAAAAATTACGTTTTGATATATTTACAGTAGGGAATTTACAAAATATCTTCATGGAACATGATCTTTACTTCATATCCTAATGATTTTTGGCATAAAAGAAAAATCAATAATTTTGACCCATACAATGTATTTTTGGCTATTGCTACAAATATACCCCAGAGACTTAAGACTGGTTTTGTGCTCCAGGGTCACATATGAGATGTAACATCACTTGCTTCCCACAGTCCACACTTACTCTCTGTGCTCTAGACAGAAAGCCTGAATGTTGTAGGGTGACCGCCGGAAACTCACTCGGATCTTCTCATCTCGGTCGGCTGTTATGATATATTTATCATCAGGAGAAAGAGTCTGTAGAGGAAAACAAAAAAGAACTAAATATTAAACCATGTTTTTAAAGCTAAAAATTATATTAGGTACTGACTTCACAATTAAGTGAAAACAAAAGAGAATTTTAACTATTTTTGTTTGGGTGCTGCATTAACTCCCTGAATCAACAAATAGCACTTTAATAAAGAAATATTTCAGCCATTTATTATTTTACCATCTCTAGAGGTAAACGCAAAAAGATAAAAAAGCTAGAAATCATGTTAGTTAATTAAGTAACTTCATAAGTAAGTGAAAATAAACTGAAATTCCAATATTTTTGTTTGGATACTGCGCTAACTGAAAAGCACTGTTCTGTTGGTGTCCATCATACCACATCCAATAACATGGAGAGATGTCCCAGCTTCAGCTCTCCTGGTTTTTGTGGCTCCAGAACAGAGAATGAATATACATCTCCAGACTTATCAGCCACAAAGACTTCATCCTCAGCCTGAGTAAATACAAGAGACGTGCATCGCCGCACCACCCACCTACAAGAGGACAATCACGGACTTATACACTGAACCTTACAGAGAAATTAGTACCGAGGGAACAGTTCGGCCAAAAAGAATAATTACATCTACATCAGAATTTACTCATCCTTATGTTGTTCCAAAACCATCCCGAATGACTTTTTGAAAACTAGTATTCTAGCCACATTTTTCAGTTTTGATTAAAGTGTAGAGTGGTCCACAATAGACACCAAATAGGTGAGTCCACAAAAAAAGTGCGTTCCCCAAAAGAGACTGACAAATCTGCATGAGAAAACAAACATGTTTGAACAAGTGGGAACAACATATGTGACCCTGGAACACAAAACCAGTCATAAGGGTCAATTTTTAGAAATTGAGATTTATACATCATCTGAAAGCTGTATAAATAAGCTTTTCATTGATGTATGGTTTTGTTAGGATAGGACAATATTTGGCCGAGATACAACTATTTGAAAATCTGGAATCTGAGGGTGCAAAAAAAATCAAAATATTGAGAAAATTGCCTTTAAAGTTGTCCAAATGAAGTTCTTAGCAATGCATATTACTAATCAAAAATTACGTTTTGATATATTTACAGTAGGGAATTTACAAAATATCTTCATGGAACATGATCTTTACTTCATATCCTAATGATTTTTGGCATAAAAGAAAAATCAATAATTTTGCCATCATAGGAATAAATCACATATGAGATGTAACATCACTTGCTTCCCACAGTCCACACTTACTCTCTGTGCTCTAGACAGAAAGCCTGAATGTTGTAGGGTGACCGCCGGAAACTCACTCGGATCTTCTCATCTCGGTCGGCTGTTATGATATATTTATCATCAGGAGAAAGAGTCTGTAGAGGAAAACAAAAAAGAACTAAATATTAAACCATGTTTTTAAAGCTAAAAATTATATTAGGTACTGACTTCACAATTAAGTGAAAACAAAAGAGAATTTTAACTATTTTTGTTTGGGTGCTGCATTAACTCCCTGAATCAACAAATAGCACTTTAATAAAGAAATATTTCAGCCATTTATTATTTTACCATCTCTAGAGGTAAACGCAAAAAGATAAAAAAGCTAGAAATCATGTTAGTTAATTAAGTAACTTCATAAGTAAGTGAAAATAAACTGAAATTCCAATATTTTTGTTTGGATACTGCGCTAACTGAAAAGCACTGTTCTGTTGGTGTCCATCATACCACATCCAATAACATGGAGAGATGTCCCAGCTTCAGCTCTCCTGGTTTTTGTGGCTCCAGAACAGAGAATGAATATACATCTCCAGACTTATCAGCCACAAAGACTTCATCCTCAGCCTGAGTAAATACAAGAGACGTGCATCGCCGCACCACCCACCTACAAGAGGACAATCACGGACTTATACACTGAACCTTACAGAGAAATTAGTACCGAGGGAACAGTTCGGCCAAAAAGAATAATTACATCTACATCAGAATTTACTCATCCTTATGTTGTTCCAAAACCATCCCGAATGACTTTTTGAAAACTAGTATTCTAGCCACATTTTTCAGTTTTGATTAAAGAGAAATAGGTGAGTCCACAAAAAAAGTGCGTTCCCCAAAAGAGAGAAACTTAGACGGGTTTGTAATGATATGTGTGATGGTGAGTAAATTTGAGTGTGTGCTGTTACCGGGTACTAATGCACTGCCACGATGGCTCAGTACAGAAGAGAACAAGACGTTTGTGGTCATCAGTGAGCGCTGCATGCTTCCCAGACGCCGAGACAGCAAATGCAAGAATCCTGTCACTGCCACTCTCCTTCTCCTCTGACCCTTCCCCAGCACTGCAATACACAGATAAACATTATAAGATCTTTTTTTGCAATCCTCTACGTCTTGTGACATAACCCTCAGATAAAGAACTCATAAAGAGAAAACAAACATACAAAAATAGTTACCTTTTACTATCACCATCAGCTTCCTTTGGTTTTGTCTCAGCTTTGGCACAGTCAAACACAAACGGCTCTCTATCAGGAAAAAAGGAACTTTTTTTTTCCCCAAGTACAAAAATAAAATAAAAACAAGTAAAAGGAGCAAATAGACAATATTGAATTTGAGAGATTATCAAATATAATGCTAAAATATCAATGCTTTAGTCCTCTGATCGGATTTTTTAACACAAAAAATGTTAATAACGCAATCATTCTGCAGTACTGACAATAGCACAGCTGATTGGTTTATGTATGGATTCTTAAAATAAAATAATATCACAAATTCAAAATAATGAATGTTTTATGACATTTTTACTATCCTGTTTGAATTCAACCTAAAAGAAAAGATCAAAACTGGTGTTTTATTCATCCAAATGCAGTATAGATAAAGAACTCATAAAGAGAAAACAAACATACAAAAATAGTTACCTTTTACTATCACCATCAGCTTCCTTTGGTTTTGTCTCAGCTTTGGCACAGTCAAACACAAACGGCTCTCTATCAGGAAAAAAGGAACTTTTTTTTTCCCCAAGTACAAAAATAAAATAAAAACAAGTAAAAGGAGCAAATAGACAATATTGAATTTGAGAGATTATCAAATATAATGCTAAAATATCAATGCTTTAGTCCTCTGATCGGATTTTTTAACACAAAAAATGTTAATAACGCAATCATTCTGCAGTACTGACAATAGCACAGCTGATTGGTTTATGTATGGATTCTTCAAATAAAATAATAATATCACAAAGTCAAAATAATGAATGTTTTATGACATTTTTACTATCTGTTTGAATTCAACCTAAAAGAAAAGATAAAAACTGGTGTTTTATTCATCCAAATGCAGTATAACAAAATGTGTATTTATCACAGATAGTTTGGCATTCATTTCAAGTCAACGTGTATCAAGCAAGCTGATTTAAAACGTAAGAAATAAACATAACAGTATGTAAACAGTCATGTATAGAGACCATAGTGCAATAGGATTCTGCAGAATGCACATGGACACTTAAGGTATATCCAAAATAAAGAGCTGGAAGCGAATAGACAGTTGGCAGTCTAAAATACAGCTACTCACCTAGACTGTTTAAGGTTTATAGCAACTAAACTAGTAGAACAGCTTGAAACAAACCAGTCTGCCTTTGAACGCACTACTGCCATGATGATTGCTTTTCACGTGCGCACTGAGAGTCGCACATTTAATACGTCATTAATACAAAAAAGCAGGAATCTGGCTTTACGACACCGCCATAAAGAGTGTACCGAAGAAGACACTTTTGCTACTAATAACACTTCGGTATTATTAAAAACGATTTATTAGTATTCTATTTCACTTAATATTTTACATTGTTAGGTGAAAAAATATATAACCTCGTTTGTAAAGGACATGATTACAATAATTGTATTGGTGTGGTTCATGAGGGGCGTGTCTGTTATGCACGGGCGCTTCTTTAGTGTGCTGTGCTTCAGTGTAACATTTCTTTTTACTTTGCCAGGATCTTTATTGAGTTTAGTATCTGTCGTTCGTGAACATTTCATCAAACTGGAGCTTTGATTTAAAGATTTGTCACAGTCAGGTGACTTAAGGATTCAGTGGCACACAGACCTGCACAAAATAACACACCATCTAGGTATTTTTTCATTTTCTTGTAAATGATGTGCATAACAAACACTGATCACTGTCAATGTTAGCTATTGCATTTTATGTGCAATCTGCTCTATATACAAATACAGATCAGATTTTGAGCAAATTATGAAGTAACAATTAAATTATTTTTTTATAAACAGCAGTTGCACGAACTTTAATCGACGATATTAAATATTTACAATCACACTTTGTCAACTGATTTATGCAGCTGTTTTTCTTCATAGGGTTTCTGCAGTAAAGATGGCAGCCTCTTTGCTCAGGGTAGGACGGCTCGGATCTCTCAGGGTAATCCACCGTTTTTTTCGACATGTATTATGAAATATGCATGCATATTATAGTGCATTTACATATTCGTGTTATTTAAACGTGTGAAACTGCGTAGTCAGATTCCTCTTGTGAACACAAGCTAATGCTGCTCGAATGTTAAAGCACTGAAGCATTTAATCCACTCAGACCCGACGCATGAATCCCTTCTGTGTGCTGTATTTACATGAAAATATTCCTGTTATTAAATAAGTGCATTTACTCAGTGTGGATCAAATTTTATGCATCAGAACCCTGCATCTAAAATAGTGTAAAATGTCGGAGTTTCAAATAATTGTTTAATGTTTCGTTTTTCTTTTGATTTTTTTTATGTGCTTTCCCCCTATATTTTAGTTTTTTAGAAAGTGTTCCTAAAATGCCGAAAATTATTTGTTTGAATATCTATTTGGAAAAACTGAAAGTGTTGGTCAACTCGCAGAGAACACTGTGTACTTTTTGCTGGTACATTTCTTTGAGACCACAGCAAACGATGTACAGTAGTATAAATAGAACTGCAGAAAGGTGGTTGTGATTATTCATAGGGATTTGCTGTGTTTTTTGAAGTCTGTTGTTTTTGTGTGTCTCTTGTTGTTAGTGTCTGCAGACGGGGGGCTTGAGCTCTATCAGAAGAGCTCCTGCTGTAGCTTTCAGCTCCAAATCTGGGGACAGCAAGAAGTCCAAAAAGTCCAACAAAGGTAAATCTTTCTTCAATTTATGTCACAATAATTTTGTATATGTCATGTGCCATTCATTTGGGGGAGGAGGACTCTGTATTCAGATCTTGACACCATACATGGGAAAACTGAGGTTTGTGTGGTTCAGGGGACGTATCCTCTGACCTCAGCTGTTGTTTCTGAACCTGCTGGAGTGTGTTTTGTTCCTGTCTCTTACTGTGTCATGTAGGAGTAATACCATGCAAAGATCCGTACCAAAGTCATTGCCAAAAGTGTTCAAACTCTTTGATGTTGACAATATTAAGATTGTCATATTTTACTTCTGCACATTTTTCTCTATTAAAGTGCACCTATTATGCCATTTTTAAGGTTGCTAATATTGTTTTATGAGTCTCCTAAAACAGGTTTACATTTATGTAAGGTCAAAAAACATGTTAGTTTTCTCAAAAAATAGATTTAATTTTACCTCATTTCTAAATGATTCATAAACGACTCGTGCGAAGCAGTTCAAAGAATCAGTCTCTCTAAACCCCTCCTTTCCGTGAGCCCTCACTGCTCTGATTGGTCAGATGGCGCAGTCCTTTGTGATTGGTCCAGAGCCGTAGAGAGATCTAGCTCTGGATTGGTCTACCGCGTACAGCGCGTTTTGGAAACGAAACGTCCATTGCCATGACGGAATGACAGCCCTGGAGACTTGTCAATACATAGAAAAGATGGTATCGATTGTACCTTACCAATTCGGTTAACGATTTATTAACCACACGGAAATTTTACTGTTTGTGGGCGGGCAAGTTGGCGACGTAGAACGTGGGCGGACATTATGCAAATGTGTTACTTCGTGACGTAGAGCCGTAACAGAATAAGATTTGAATTCCTGACGACTCGTTTAGGCGATTGCGAGCCAACTCTTTTTTTTTGATAGACAATAACTTTATCGTGCACTGTCGGCTTCACAACTTTGCAGATAGTTTATGTTTACATACAGCTACATGACACACTGCATGAAAGGTAATATTCGAAAAGGCATAATGGGGCACTTTAAACAAACTGCTACAATAAACAAACTTTACAATCAAATTTATTTGCACTCACTCACAAAATCACATATACAGTCACCTGATGCAACTCTAACAGGGTGATCAGGTCCCAAAAGCAAAGCCTGCTATTATGATGAATTAAATGCACAAAAAAACATTTCTAATAAATTTGTTATGGAAGAAGAAGAAGAGAGTGGTTAGCTATAAAGTTTAGACCTCAGTGATTGGACAATCATAATCAGGTATTTCAGACAGACAAGTAATAAGCTCTAATATTTAATATAATAAGTTTGTATGGAATATAGATACAGAATATAATGTATTTGGAAAAGATATAGTTAAACTCTAATACAAAATAATATGTGACTAATTAAAATATACAAGCTTTAAAAATATAACATGATCGCATGTTTAAAATCTTTTTTTTTTTTTTTTTATGTTTGAGAAATTTAAAACGTTTCTGTCAAGTTTAGGATGTATTCCGGAATCCATTTTCCATTTTGTTACAGTTTACACTGTCAGCACAATGTATAGTGTTTGCAGACTTTTTGGCAATGACTGTATATGCAAAAGGAAAAGATGGTCCAGAATCTCCTAAAATCAATAACCGATCGATTTGTGGTGCCAGCATCTTTTAAGCACAAGCAGCACTTGTTTAGTACGTCAATTATTCGATTTATAGAAGCTTGAACTGACATCAGACAATAAAAGGGTTTGACAGTGGTTTTGAAATAGAAATTTGCATAGGTCTATGAAACTTCAGTCAGTTTGTTGAGTATGTGAGCTTTGTGGTTAAACTAAAAATGTAATTTTAAGAAATAAATGTTATATTACCTATAAACCAACAGGCCCACATCTATATTGTTAATAAAGACACAAAGATGGTATGTTGATTATAATATAAATTGAACTCTTGGTCTTTTCTTTTTCTCTGTGGGCATTTTTAAACAAGTAAAACTGGTCGCATGGAGTTCTTAAAGATTAAACCTAATGACCTGTTATCCATAATTGTTGCTGTACAATGATCCTCTGAGGTTAGAGGTGGCAGAGGGCTTGAGAAAGGGCTTGCCATGTGGTGTTGTACTGGCATATATGCTTAGTGCTATATGTGGATGTCCTAACTGCTTATATATGTCACCTTGACATTTGGAGTTAAAGAATGCACTGCATGAATGCGTTCATGAAGCCACTCCCTCTGTTCATTCAAGAGAATCTGGTGAAGCCAATAATCCAACAAGTGACTTCTTGTTGAAAATAAAAGCTGAACAAAACATGTTTTGTGCTGAACATTGCTACATAAATATGAAAATGCCTCTTAGAAATAACTAATTGTAAATAATTGTAATAATCATATTTATTATCAATATTAATAGTAATCATGATGATTATGTGCTGGTACCACAGTTTGATCATGTTTGACCACAAATTCAAATATATAGTGTGAACAGTTGTGTCATCTGATTCAGAACAGTTACTTGGCGCTACTTTAAAATAATGGTGATATGAAAATATATAGCCTTTTAGCTTCAATAACTCTAGAATTTTGGAATAATTATAATGAAATAATCTTTTGCATTTTAACTTGTATCTTCCAATGAAAATAAGGGTATTAACAGTACAATACTTTAATTTTTTATGAAAATGGGGTTTACTGAATGTGAAATGTTTAGGTTACTTTTCCTGTCAGATGGCTTTTTAAATGAGCCATAGTTCAAATTTGATATGCACGAGTCGGGTTATAAGGTGTTCAAAGCTCCACCACCTCAGTGGATGCTCATCTAATTGTTGAAGAAATTGGGTAGGTTATTTTGCTGTATGAGTTTAGCGGTCTCCATTCAGCCTGATAATGCACATGATGAAGCAAATTATTACATTTCTATTTTTGCCCTCCTTCCCCCTCCATCCTAGAAAAAGCAGCACCAAAAACTTACTTCGATATAGAAAAACTTGTCCAGCACAGATCATATGTGGAATTCCCCAAGAAGGAGGTTGCAGCTTCGGTTGCTGCTGCCTCTACAGAAGCTGCATCTGTTGCTGCGCCTGCACCTGAACCAGTTGTAACTGCCACCGCGCCTGCAGCCGAAGCCGCTGCTCCCAGAGCTGAAACCATTGCCCCCGCATTTGAAGCCATTCCTGTAGTTGAAGCTGCTGCCCCCGCAGTTGAAGCCACTGCCCCTGTAGTTGAAGCCACTCCTGAAGCTGAAGCCGCTGCCCCTGTAGTTGAAGCCACTCCTGTAGCTGAAGCCGCTGCCCCTGTAGCTGAAGCCGCTGCTGCTGTAGTTGAAGCCACTCCTGTAGCTGAAGCCGCTGCTCCTGTAGTTGAAGCCACTTCTGTAGCTGAAGCCGCTGCCCCTGAAGTTCCCCTGTAGCTGAAGCCGCTGCCCCTGTAGCTGAAGCCGCTGCCCCTGTAGCTGAAGCCGCTGCCCTTGTAGTTGAAGCCGCTGCTCCTGTAGTTGAAGCCGTTGCCCCTGTAGTTGAAGCCGCTGCTCCTGTAGCTGAAACCACTCCTGTAGTTGAAGACACTGCCCCTGTAGCTGAAGCCGCTGCCCCTGTAGTTGAAGCCACTCCTGTAGCTGAAGCCGCTGCTCCTGTAGTTGAAGCCACTTCTGTAGCTGAAGCCCCTGCCCCTGAAGTTGAAGCCACCCCTGCAGCTGAAGCCACTGCCCCTGTAGTTGAAGCCACTCCTGTAGCTGAAGATACTGCCCCTGAAGTTGAAGCCACACCTGCAGCTGAAGCCATTGAGCTTACACCTGAGGCCACAGTTTTCCCTCCAGAAATGATTGCTGAAACTGCATCCCCTGCAGTTGAAGCTGCAGCTCCTGAAGCCCCTGCTGCACCAGCCTCTGAAGATGCACCTACAGAAGACGCCCCTGTCCAGGAAGCAGTTGCTGAGGTTGTAGAAGCTGTCAGTGAAGTAGTTGCAGAAGTTGTGGCGGAAGCTTCCCCAGTTGTAGAGGCTGTTGCTGAGGTAGTTGGAGAATCTGGCCCTATTGAGGCGGTTGCAGAGGCAGCTCCTGCTGAAGAGCTGATAGATCCTGCTCCTGTGATCTCAGATGCTACTGAAGTTCCAGCAGAAGTTGTGGAGACGCCTGAGGGTACTCACCATCCCCTATAACCCCCTTTCATATATTGGGATACAGCAAAATTTTGAAAGCAATTTTTTTTTCTCAATTTCGGTTACAGGTTTTATATATACAAATTTGTAATGCTAATGGTAAAGATATAATCACAATGCATTTTCTTACCCTTTCATTTATACAGTTAGTTACATTACAGTGTGTCATTAGCTTTTGTCATTGCATTGCATTGCCATGTGTTAGTTCATAGCATACATGCAAATGCATTTAGGGGTGAAACGGTTCATAAAAACAACAACAACAACAGTTTAGTATTGTGACGGGTCTCCTGCTATCCTGCTACGGCCAGCCAGTGGGTGTGGCTAGGAGCCCCATCAGCCAGGATTCATGTCACCTGTTCCTTCCTCTATAAAACTTTGTGTTACTGTGGATGTGTTGTTCCTTTGGTTCCCTCAGTTGTTTTTGTTGGGAGTGCAAAACAAATAAAGGATTATGGTCAGTGTAGACCACTAAAGGTCCCTGCGATGACCCTACGTAGACCTCAAAGTGTTGCAGGGCCCAAATCAGAGTCAGTGCCTCCTTCTCGATTACTGAATAATTAAGCTGGAAAGAATTGAACATCCTAGAGAAGAACCCCACTGGACGATCAATGCCCTCTTCAGATCTCTGCAACAAGACCGTACCAGCACCCACATTACTGGCATCCATCTGCAATTGGAAAGGGTGGTCAAATTTTGGGGCGGATAATACAGGTGCCTCCGTAAGCAGCATTTTTATTTTCTCAAATGCCTGCTGACAAACAGAAGTCCAACAAAAATCCACTCCTCTCTGCAACAAATTAGTAAGTGGCATTGCAACAGTAGAAAAATTTCTACAAAAACAACGATAAAATCCAGCCATGCCCACAAATCGCTCAAAAAAAACTATTTTTTTGGTAGTGGGCATAGGATACTTATCTATAGCTTCCACCTTAGTGCGGATGGGATGCACTTTACGTTGACCAGCAACCTTCCCAAGATAAGTAACCGTAGCTTTTGCAAACTCACATTTTAATAAATTGACTGTCAAATTGGCTTTAAAAAACGATCAAAAAGGTCTTGAATATGAAGCAAGTGTTCCTCCCAAGTATGACTGAAAACAACGACATCATCTAAAAACACTGCGCAACCCTGTAAGCCAGATATAACCTTTCAGTAATCAGTACAAAATCTGAACATTCCGTCGGGTTTATTCACTAACAAGGATGGAGATGCCCTACTAGAAAAAGAGGGCACAGCAATATCATTCTTCAGCATGTAATCAATTTCATTATCTAACAGTTTTTCTTATTCGCCGACACTTGATAATAACGCTGACGAATTGGGGCTGAATCTCCAACGTCAGTGTTATGTTTGATAAAATTTTTGCTAGAGGGAGTATCTGGAAATAATGCATTATATTATTTAATTATATTAATCAAATCAGTATGATGTGTGTCGGTTAAATAATTGAGTTGAGAATTTAATGCTTCAGACTTCCGGCAACCACCCATGATGAATAGAATCCCCAGGATCGATTTCTTCTACCTCCCCACCAACAACAACAGAGTTTGACTCAACACTGTAATCAACAACAGAAGGACTTGACAAAAGAACAGGTTTAATATTTGCGTCAGCCACATCCACATTTACAGTATCAATGTGATCTTTACAAGCATAATAAGGTTTTAACAAATTTATGTGGCACACTCTCGTCTTCTTTTTTTGGTCTGGAGTATTAATCAAATAATTAAGATCAGAAATCTGATGAGCAATGGTATATGGTCCCACGAACTTGGCCTGAAATGGTGATCCAACAATGGGCAGCAATGTGAGTACCTGGTCACCCGCTTGGAAAGAATGTCTCTCTGTACGACGGTCAAAAAGACATTTAATTTGTTCCTGTGCTTTACTAAAACATGCATATGCCAATTGACAGGCTTCAAAAATTGTTCGACGAAAATTACTAACATATGTCAAGACGTTCTTAGGGGGATCCGAATTTTCCCAATCTGCTGCCAAATCAGCCAAAGGGCTATGCACATCGTTACCAAAAACCAGCTCACTTGGACTGAAGCCGGTACTTTCTTGGGCAGCTTCCTGAGCTGCCATCAATAACCAAGGCAAGCCAGACTCCCAGTCCCTTGCCATTTGAGTACAATAAGATTTAGTAAAGACTTTAAAGTTTAATGAAATTTCTCCAGAGCTTCTTGGCTCTGGGCATGATAAGAACTGGAGAGATTGTTTAAAAGGGTCATATGATGCGATTTCAATTTTTCCTTTCTCTTTGGAGTGTTACAAGCTCTTGGTGCATAAAGAAGATCTGTAAAGTTGCAAAGACTAAAGTCTCAAATCCAAAGAGATATTCTTTATAAAAGTTAAGAGTCAGCCTAGTCGAACCTAAAACGGCTCGTTCTAACACACCCCCACGTCTAGGCTGTTCTGACTCACAGACTGTAAGTACGTTTTTTATATATAAAGAATTTGCCACTGACGATTCAAACCCGAGTTTTGAGCAGTGTAGAGTAGCGCTTGTTGTTTGTCATTTCTCTGATCACAAATGCAGACATGGTTTTATGTTTACGTGGTGCGATGCAACTGATGTATAAGTCATTATAATCCGTAATTATGTCCCCACTGGATGCAACAAATGCCTTGTTTATAATGGGTTTTAATGTTTTTGTCTCGTCGCTCCGGCCGGACGGCATCACAGTATGCTAGGGGCATAACATTTTCGTAACACGAAAAGAAACGCTCAACATCTTTTTCATCAAACTAAGGAATCAGCTTCATATTACTCACAATATCAAATCTCCGCGAAACAATTTCACCTTCCGCTCCATTAGTGACAAAGCTTAATGTCTTCTTATCAAGTCCAAGCGGTAGCGTTAAAGTTGCTGCTGCTGTAATTGAACTTCAGACAATTCAATACGATCTGTTTTTCTTTCATCTGAGTTTCAATTAACAACAACTGTTTCGGTTGCTTAAATGTCAAATGAGACATTGAAGACCTATCACTAATGGCAGCTTCTGTAGACAATTGTGATTTTAAAATACCGTGATCAAACAACTCCGTCTTTATCATGGTTTTAATGCTGTCTTTTAAACGTTTATCTTGAGTCGACAAATTAATTTTGTAATGAGTTGCGAGCTCTAAGAGCTAATAAGAGCTAATTCTAATAAATCTTCCGACGGTGCAGTAACAAATTCTTACATTTTAGAAGCCAAACTGAAACACAAAACAAATGTAGGCCTACTTATATTGTCTAACTAATATCTGAAGAGTAGCAACACCGGAAAAGCGATTCCCTCTACCTATTCAAAACTCAACCCTAGTCTTCATACAGTTACTTGCAGCAGGTTTTTATACACTGTAAACCATTGTTTGCAATAGCAACCAATTGGCAAGTTACCATTACAAAACACGGACATGTTCCCGAGCCAATGCTCTAACTGCGTTCACCATACAAACACAACAAACTAAAGTAAAAACAACAATCAGAGCATCCTGTAAAGGACACCCTGCTAAACCTTTACAGGGAAAAGCATAATCCAAGTGTTACCCATCAAATATAGAAAGTAGCCTACTTACCAAGCTCCAATTCCCACGGAATAAAAAAAAACATTCACGGATGCCATAGAGATACTCCAAAATAAAAATGAAACTCCAAAAACAACCAAAGGAACAACACATCTACAGTAACACAAAGTTTTATAGAGGAAGGAAGGAACTGGTGACATGAGTTCTGGCTAATGGGGCTCCTAGCCACTGGCCGGCCGTAGCAGGATAGCAGGAGACCCGTCACACTATGCATTCGATTAATTAGGGCTAATATTGGATAATTAAACCTTCATGGTGTTTAATAGAGTAGTAATGTCACAATAAATTGGAAATTTAAAAATACTAAATTGTACCAAAACTGTGACAACAGAACACTATCTATAGAAACCGTGACACCCCTAATTGTTTCTCTACAACATCACAACAGAAACTCAAGTTGCTCAATCAAGGCTATATTCATTTTCTAAGCTGGGGCAGAGATGGCACACCATTTTTCTTTTCGATGGTGTATTTTAAGTCTGCGCCCTGGTTTTCAGTCCATGAATATAGCCAGTCTCCCTATCCGTCATCCGTCTTTGCGCATGTCTGCATTATATATGTTTGTTTGTAATTTTTTGAGTCTTCATGTTATGCAATGCATGTTTTTCACCGCATAATTTCACTGACTGCTACCTTTCGGTTATATTTATTATTTTTGCAGCTTATTATTTATTACTTTATCAGCTTTTTTACACTCGTCTCTTTTTTCCTTCTTTTCTGTTCATGGAGTTGTTCATTATTCCATGTATTTGACCTCTTGTATCCTGCTCCTGTCTTCCTTTGCTTCTTTCATTGAAATCTTTTGTCTTTGTTCAGTCCTTGTATTTGTGACCTCACTCCTCGGAGAATAACTGTATTTACTAGGGCTATCAATTTATCATGAATTTAGTACACTGAAAAAGAACTTGGTATAGGATTTAGTTTGAAACAATTGCATAAATAATTACAAAGAAACGGCAAGTAACATGTTGACTATAATGTGAAATTTTGTGAAAATAGTTGCACATTTCACTGTTAAAAATGTGAAATTTCACGTTTACCCAAATTGAAGTGCTAATTTACTGGCCATCAATTCAGTGTCAGTTTGGTTCATTTAATTTGTAAAAGCACGTGGAATAACACATTTAACTAAGTTGAAGAACTTGAAATGCTCATTGCGCAAGGCGCTAAAAAATAGCGAGATACGACATAAGACATGTCTGTTTAGCATAGTTTTACATAGACTGGCAATTAAAAAAACAGCACATATGATCCTGTATAAATGTGCCTTAAGTCTACAACAGGCAAACAGACAAAATAGATTACTGTTGAATATAAGCGAAATTTTATTGTTATGTAAATGAAACAGTATATTGTCTTGAAAGCCACTTTTTTTGTAAATTTATTCCATGCTTGGTCTGTCACAGTAATATCAATGAATTATGTTCATTATTCAGCATATCAATTTTATTAACGTGTTAATTGATGATTTAATTGACAGCCCTATTATATACAAATTATTATTACAATTGTTTTCTCATTTATGCCCCATCCCAACTCCACCATCTGTAAAAATAACACTCCATTTGTTGTGCTTTAATAGAAATTGTCACTTTGTCAGAACAAATGTTGGGTTTTCTTTCCTGTTAAAGTCACAGTTAGGTAAAATTTTAAGTTTAAGATATCATCACAGGTGATGCATTGCTACTGTATGTTTTGACTAGTTTGTTTACGAGTATGGTAACATCTAAATGTACTTTGACCTCACCTTTCTTTCCTGTTGCTCTTTACTCACCCAAACGCACTTTCTTTGTCAGTGTCTCACTTTTCTTCCCAGGGGGTCGCATGATATCAGTGATTGGTTAATTATCCTCTTATCTTTTCCTGTGTACTGTGGTTTATATGTCAAAGTTAAATATGAAATGCTCCTTACCCACTTTCCCAATATGGTGTATGGAGTGAGATTGAGATTGCACTGTTTGCTGTATGTGGAATGGAAGCAACAGTTTATTACAGAATGCAAAATTAAGAATGTATGATGATTACCTAAAATAATAATCACGAGTTGTTTGATGGGCATTTATTTATGATTATTACACAATCACTCTTATGAGATGAAATGCTTCCGTTTCATTTCAGTGTAGATGCAACCTCTGTCCTAGTTACTCACCGCCTGACCTGCTCCTTGACTCAGTTCTCTTTAGTTCACTAGATCTAGTCTCCACACCAGGCACTCTTCTCATGCATGAGGGTTAAAGAAGACTGATTTCTTCTTTATTGTACAAGATATAAAGGATTCTGGCATCCATATACATGTCTGTTTCTTGGAGATTGTATTAACACTCTCTTTTCATGTGATTGTCAGCTGGATTGGACCCCATTCAGAAACTTTTCCTAGATTCAATCCGCGCATACTCCACAAAAAGCGGGTACATGGTGTTTTACTATCGAACTCTCTTGCTTGTCTCTGAAGAGTGATGCTGCTCTTCGTGATCTTACATTTTTTAAATAAATTGATAGCTACTTTTCGTGTTTTCTCAGTGCCGCTGGTGGTCTAGTTGATGCCGGTTCAGAATATCAGAAGGCTCTTGCTGAGGAAATAACTAAACTGCAGCGGTTGTACAGTGGTGGTGATCTGTCTTCCTTCCCTGAGTTCAAATTCCCTGGTGTGTAAATGTATTTACATCTAAATGTATCTCAATTCCAATACTCCTTCAGAATACAACATCAATAATACGAGTTTTCAGTTTTGTTTGAGTGTCAATGCATTTGTCCTAAAGTTGATTTTTTTGCAGTGCATTTGACTAACATTATGCCAACATTTTTGTATTTACAGAGCCTAAATTTGATGAAGTGTCCTCCAAGTAAACTTCTGATCCACTCCTGTGCCTCAGTGCAGTTTTGTGAAAGAAGTCTACTGTGTGAAGTCTAAGTGACTTTAATCTGTAAAAGTGAACATTTTGTGAGTTTTTTTTTTTAAGTTAAAATTGTGTTAATTTTTTTATTTTTTTATTTTGTGAGACTCTAAATACTAAATAGCTATTTTTCAAAAATTCTTATGTCTGATGGACAAGACTACCTGTGTCATGTATAATGCACATGTGGAAGAGAGCATAAGCTTAGCTGTGAAATAAATGCTTGTTGCTTTTCATAATGTTTGTTGGTGTAAAATATCTGGGAAAAGAGCTGAATAAACTGAGCCACACATCTTCTGTCTGGTCTGAATGTTTTATTTTTTAGAAATGATGTGAATAAAATGCATATGAAATTGTGTGCAGTGGTATATTTCATCATCTTGACCAAATATATTCAATCTTGATTTTTGTAAAATGTTTTTTTTTTTTTTTAATACAGTTTTGGAAATATAAGAATAAAAATAAAAGTAATAAGAAATATTTTTCAAAAATGGTTCAAAGTAACTACAAATGAGCATGTAAAACAAATACCTTTAAATAAAATCCGTGTGGAGCATGCCCCCTGATCCACACAATATTCTCACCTTTTCATTTTGAGGGAACTATTGATAACGACCGATTCGTGGGGAGGAAAGTATAATTACAAGACTAAGAATGGGACATACAGGTTATAGAAAATGTTAAGAGATAGAGGAAATGTTTCTGATCCAAGCTACCTGGTGATGGCAGTAATGCGCTGTTAAGTGCGGTTGCCAGTAAAAGGAAGAAGAAGAAGACCGATTCGTGAGTTTCATTTTCGACCCGGACAATAATAACAGGAGAACAAAGATGGCGACGTCCCTGCTCAGGTTAGGTCGACTTGGCTCTGTCAAGGTAATAATAAACTCGCTGTATTTCTACTAAGATGGTCTAGAGACACGTTAAAACAGGACTTAACTCTCTACCCGTTATAACCGTAATAGTGAAATGTCAGTCAAATATTACATTACGTTAAATAACCTTTATATTAATGACTCATTTTAAAATAATTTAAAAATGTTACTGGATTAATAATATGTTTTTCTGTGTTCATACAGGGTCTCCTGCGTGAGGGCTGGGGGACACCTAGGACCTCATTTATTGCAGCTCTCTGCACTAAAACGGACGTCCCACCCAAAACAGCAAAGAAGGCAAAGGCTTCAAGTAAGAGTAAGGGCATGCTTTTTTCTTTCCATACATCTCCCATCTCGAGTTTGTGTGATGTTCACATACTCCATATACTCCAACCTCACTCGTAATCTGTCTACAGCATGATTATATTATGTGTGTAATTAAAATGTGTGCTTTGGCGTTCTGTAGGTGGTTTTATCTTCATCTATACTTGGGGCCGGTCTCAATTACCCACACTTGTTGTCTTTGCACTTACATGAGTCTATACTGACAAAAGAAAGACTGACGTGTAAAAGAAAGAAAATATGAAGGAAAAAAAAAGAAAGAAAATATGTTGGTAACCAGGCAGTTTTGATTCCCATTGACTTCTGTTTTATGGACAAGAAATACCAAAAAGGATACCTGTTTGGTTACAGACATTCTTCAAAATGGCTGATTTTACTTTCTACTGAAGAAACGCAGTCATAAAGGTTTGGAACAACATGAGGATTAATGTGAGAAATTAAGGATTAGGATTAATAAACATGTCTCTTTAAGTGATAAAATCCAGTTTTGCAAAATACATGTACTCATCTCTGCACCAATGCAGTGTGCAACAGTAGCAACACTTTTTTTTTTTTTTTTTTACTTCCAATTTTTATAACTGACAAAACTATAAAGTTTTTCTCGCAGTTTTGGGGCATATGAGTTCCATGATGAATGATGGGATACACTTAGCCTAAAATACTGCCCTGAAGCGGTATTAGGGTTAGTGTGGGTTTAGTGTGCATTAAGGTCACTGAACGTTTGGCATTTTTCAGACCTGGGACAGTCTTGTGCACGCACTTCCTGTCACATGCACATGCTCAAGTGGCCAGGACTGCAAGTGTGGGTATTTTGGACATGCCCTTACCGTCTGAACTAGATCACTAGATCCCATCCCTTCAACCTCTTGCTTTCTAAAGACATGTGCTTTCAAAAGCATCATTTACTTTTGGCTGAAATGGTTGAGGACAAACAATGGAAGCTCATGCAGTTATATTAATTAGTTTTAAAAGCATGCACACATTTCCTTTAAAGATATCTGCATGACTATTCTTGTTCAAGGGATTCTTCAATGCTTTTACTGTTGAAGGTGGCATTTTCACAAACAATTTGTAGTACTGTGCAAAGTAATGGTTTTAATGATGTTGTTTGGTATGGGACATATTGAAGCCTTTTTCGTGTATTTTTTCTTCTTCACACTTATAAACCATGATTTGCTATTAGTGCGTGATGGCAGTTATTTATAATTTAGGCAAGGAAACATTGTCATTCAAGAGAGTATTGTATTGGACATGCAAAATTTGTATACGTATAGGTATATTTCATGGAATTAACACAATTAACATTTTAAAACTTAGAAATATTTTTGTAAAATATATATTTTTTTAATCTTTAAGGAGTACATTAGTATATGCATTACTACCATTCAAAAGACTGGTCAGTAAGATTTTTTTATGGTTTTGAAAGAAATCTCTTATGTTCACCATGGCTGCATTTATTTGATCAAAAATACAGTAAAATTGTGAAATAATTGACATTTATAAACTTTAATTTTTTTCTGTGATGGCAAAGCTGAATATTTTTTTCAGGATTCTTTGATGAATAGAAAGGTAAAAAATAAATATATATATATATATCTTTTGTAATATTATTTTCTTTACTGTCACTTTCGATCTGAATGAAAGTATACAATTCTTTTAAAAAAATCTTACCGACCCCAAACTTAACAGTAGTGTAGGTGGCCTCTAGAATTACACAAAATGGACTTAAATGTACAAAACAACAATTTTTATGTGGTCTTTAAATTAAATTATTACTCTGCAGTGTGCTTGCTCATTAGCTGGACTAGACTGAAAATGCAGTTTTTAGCCTGGTGTTGCTAAAGATTAGGGATATGCCGGTATCAAATTTTCATGGATTTGTAATATATAATTATTCATGGTATTTAGAAGTGCCCACGATAACAGTATCGTGCATATTCATTACCGTGATTTATCGCATTACCGAATACCGGCACAAGTCTACTAAAGATGCTCAGCCTACATTTTTGTAAGACATTATTGGGGATTTGATCTATTTAACAAACAGATTCTGGTCTTTCCACAGTCAAGTAGTGCTGTAACTGCATGCCTTTAGTCTAGATAGAAAATAACTGACTTGGAGATTGCTAAGTGGACTGACAAGCCTTAAAGGGACTTTGATAGGGTGTGCAAGGTTTTCTTATGGTGTTTGCTGGGTTTAACAGTTACATTGAACAGGAGGGTTTCTGTAATGTAATAAACTACAAAAACAATCTCATGTATTTTATCCCATTTACCATTTCCTCAGCCGATGAGAGGGCCTCTCTTCTAGCCTACAAGCCCACAGTTGCCTTCCCTTCTAAGCTGTCTGCCACAGGATTTCTTCCCAAAGATGTAGCTTTAGGTGAGTCTGAAACCGTTGAGGCTGTTTCCACAGCCGCTGCAAGTGAGACGACAGCTGGCGGTCCAGTTGCTGATACAGTAGCAGCTGAAGTTGCTGTCGAAGAGGCAAAGATCACTGAAGTCCCACCTACTAATGAAGTCTCTACAAAAAGCAAAGGAAGTAAGGCCTCAGATGTTGAGGCAGAAGTACAGAAAGATCAAGGCGATAGCTCTTCTTCATCCTCATCCTCATCCTCCGGTGATTCTGATTCAGACTCGGATTCTGATGATGAGAAACCAAAGACTGAAACACCAGAAACATTACACTCTGGAGAGAAAGCAGCAGAGGAGAAGAAAGCTCCTGGTCTGACGACTGAACAAGTAGATAAGCGAGCATTGCCTGAATCTGCCTCATTTGGAGAAGCTCAAGAAAGTGCAAAAATTGTGACTAAAGCAAAACCAGAAGAGGTTCCTGCACCAAGTGCCAAACCAGATGGATCAGATGAGACCCTTATTGATCCTGCCCCTATAGTATCATCCTCCACAACTGAATCGATTCCAGAAATGTCTAGTGAATACATAAAAGCTGACACTACTGATAAGATAGTGGACACCGCAACAGATGTTAAAACGGCTGCTGTGGAGGAGACTGTTGTTGAAAAGGAACCAGAAATCAAAGCTGAAGATGCTGTCGCAGAAGTTGTCCCAGACGTCCCTACAGAAGCCAGTCCTGAAAAAGTAGTAAAAACGGCTGCTGTGGAGGAGACTGTTGTTGAAAAGGAACCAGAAATCAAAGCTGAAGATGCTGTCAAAGTTGCTGCAGAAGTTGTCCCAGACATCCCTACAGAAGCCAGTCCTGAAGAAGTAGTAAAAACTGCAGTTGAAGCGAGTCCTGGAGTAGCTTCTGAGGCTTCTGGAGATGTTGCAGCTAAACCTGAAGATGCATCATCCAAAGCTGAGGCAGGAACGCCGGCAGCCCCTTCAGAAGAGCTGGTAGACCCTGCACCTGTGGCCGCTGATGCTGTGGAGGCTTGGGCTGAGACCAACGTTGTGGAGACACCTGAGGGTACACCACACATCCTTACTCAGTTTCTTTCTCTGGATCCGTCACATCACAGAAACACATTTCTCTTACCATTTATTCAACACTAATATACTTTAATTGCGGCAGTGGGATTGCTTTTGCACAAAGGCTCTGCAACTTTTAATATTCATTATGCATTTGCATTACATTTGCTTTTCTTATTTAGTTATTTTATTAACTATTGCATTTTCATAAATTTGCATGACTTTGCATGACTTATTCTTTAATTCTACCTGGATGTTTGGGTTGTAAATGGCTTCTTTTAATTCTATTCATTACTCACTACTCTTCTGTCTGTATTGTAGTATAAAAATATAATTAACCATACAACTCATTTCAAAATAGTTCTGTAGAGAGTGATATTAACAAAAGTACTGTATGTCACTTTAATAGTGCTCCCCCTCCTGTGCATTTCTGTTTTCATCAGCAAGGTGTTCACACATAAAGCAATATACAGCAAGAAAGTAACTAAGTAATAAGAGTAATTTTAATTTCCGATAACATGAGCAGCAGAGACGGTTTGCTTAGAGTGACCAGAGATTGAGTCCTTTTGATTGAGTCGGATTAGTCCTATTCCCTTTTCTCCTATCCAGTTGTTTCCTGTCACTTTCAACTGCCCTAGATAAAAGGAAAAAATAAATAAAAAAGTTTATCATCTTCATGCAAATGAGAAGTGATGCAGTGCATTGACTACAGTGCTGCTCCACAAAGGCAAATCACAGTAACTAGTTTTGTGTAGTCTCTCCTGTGAGAGATTCATTCATGCATATCATCATCATGATGGATGATTATTTATGATGCATTTTAACAGATTTTCAAAAGCTATGACTCTTCAATAACAGTAGCACTGTATGAACGCCTACTTAAACCAATAATATTCCCACTCCAGTGATAAAATTGCTGTATGTATGAACGCATTTTAAGCATTGGAGGGGTAGAATAGTTGTGGTTCATTACATTTCTTGGTTACACTATTTTAAGGTGTCCTTGTTACAGTGTAATTCTACATTTAAGCACCGAGTAATATTGATTAACTACATGTATTTACTATATGGTTAGGGTTACGATTAGGGTTTGTCTTAGGGTTACTTGCATGCAATTCTACATAATTTATTGTTATTATAATAGTAAGTATGTAACACTTGTAACAAGGACACCTTAAATAAAGTGTTACCCATTTTCTTTCCATTGAAAACAAAAAACTAAAGGTAACTTACCTCATAATTGGCATCAACACCTTATTTATTTATTGCAAGAAACAGTTACTTAAAATGTTTCTGTATGTTTCTGTATGATGTCCACTGGTGCAGAGTGACTGGGGGATGAGTGTGTGTTTTCTCTATGGGAGCTGAGGCTCACATGGAAGATTGTGAATTTTGGAATAAGTAGTAAAAGCATTGTGCAAATAAGCATTCAGAGAAGTAAGCATTTTTTCTCTGTAATTGTGCATATACATGATTGTGTCATTGACGGCATTCATGCTGAAGAGCACACTGCTGTGTTTTGAGTGCTATTAAGTGGATTTCTTTCCGCACCACTGGACACATAGGATAAAGCCAACTTTACATTGAAGTGATTTTCTTAAAATATATATATTTTTTACCCCTCTATACGTCTAGTAGCTTACTAGCTTTTGCGGTTTCTTTCTTTTTTTCTTAATGGACAATGCAAAGCACTATTCTCACTCTTCTGTCTGTTCCTTTCACACTTTCTGCCCCTGTATGAGCATCTCCACTCCCAGGGCTTATTTGTATTTTATGCTTGATGTACATATTTTCTTAAATTGTGAAATATCATTTGTTTGATCCCGTTACGTTAATGGTAATATTTTCCCATGTTTAGACTAAAGTTAATCCATTCATGTTCCTGTTTCAGCATCCCATATTGATGTTTTTAAGCGATTGAGATTATATATAATGAGGTTACTTACCGGCATCATCAGTCAAAACCCTCCCTTTTTAATCTTGGATACTTATATGTTTTGTTCTGTAATAACAAATAAGTGTGTTATGTCGAGATTCATGAATTGTGGGATGTTTGATTTATCAGTTTGTGTACTTATGCTGTAACCTGTGGGTGTTATAATGTTGTTTTATAACATTTATGGTAAAACTGAGCAAAATAATAGAGTAATGTGGAAAGATCCTGTCTTTATAAGCATCTGGTTTACTTAAAGGTTTGATTGACTGGAGCTGTAGTAGATGAAATGGAAAATTACAGAGTGATTAAAGTTATTGTGCGAGAAACTGTCAGACACATGTAGTCTAGGTAAAAAAACTAGAGGCCCCTCGCACCTTTTTGTGTAAAGGACCACCTGTGGATTGAAAGTGATTACTGTAATGCCATGAAAGTGTGAAGATTCAAATCAGAAGTCCTTTTGAAGAGTAAGGAATTAACAGGAAGACTCTTCCTCGGCTCTCTTAAATGTACTTCCTTCTATGATCATTCTTTGTTTAATTTTTACTTTGGTTTGTCCTTGCGCAAATATTTTTATTCACGCTTATCTTCCAATCTAAAATAAATGTTCAGTTACTTGTTCCTTGGGCACGGTACTCATTGTATGGGCTTTTTTCCTGAAACAACATCTTGTCTTTCTTTCCGTTGCTGTTAGTTACATTTTGTGTGGTGTTTTTTCCCAGTTCCACATGTCTTACATTTAATCTCTTACATTATTGATTTCCTCAGAGCAAGCCCCAGAGAAAGCCCCGGAGCCGGAGCTGGAGCCCTTTGACAACACCACGTACAAGAACCTGCAGCACCACGACTACAACATGTACACCTTTGCTGATGTGGATGTAGAGCTGTCTAAATACCGTCTGCCCCAGCCTTCCGCAGGCAGACACTGAGCCTGTGTTATTGCTACCTTAGTCCACAACCCTGCTTCTTCCACATGTTCACTGTTCCTCAGACGATTTACTGGCAAATCTCAAGCTTTATGCTAGAATTCTATAATTATGGAATTAAAATGATTTAACTTCATTAGAGTGGTTCCAGAGTTATTTGTTGCTGTTGTCTTCTACAGTATTTGAATGGTGTTGATCTCAATTTATACTTTATTGTAATGAGGCTATGCTTGCTTTGACTTTATTACACTCTTTATTGCATAAAGGAGGGTAGTGTACTTCTAACTTTAAATTGGCAAATGGTTTAAATGCTGTATTTCCTGAATTAATTAAAAGGTGAGACTAAAAGGTTCGAAATGACCTAATTTCTAATGTTTTATGACTAATTTCTGCCTCATGTTAATTATTAGTTTCTGCCGCATAATTAAAACATTTAAAAAATTGTGTGATTGTGAATTTTCATCTCACAATTCGTATTGTGTTTCTTGAAATTCTATGAAAAAATACTATGATTTTTTAAAAATCTCTTCTGGCAATTCAGATTTTTTTTCTTAGAATCCTGAATTTACATCTTTGTTTCCACAACATAATTAAAAATAAAAAGGTGACTGTGACATTTTATGTATATTGCACTTCTGACATATACTGTATGTACATGGCTCACGATTCAGAATTTGTCCTTGCAATTCGTAGAGAAAAAAAGGCCAAAAAGGCATTTTCCATAACCACTAAATGGCATTTCTGTACTTTTAAAAATGATTTGCCCACTGCAAGATCCTTTAAAATGAACTCATGAATGCAAAGAGTTATTTAAAATGTAGACAAACCTGAAAGAAATGGTGACATTTTTGAGAAAAGGCATTTTTGGGCAGAACATCAAACAAATAAATTGCACTTAAATGGCACAGATTTTAAAACTAATTGTCCCGATCCTGGTACTCCCATAACGGGGCGTGTTTAAAATATTCGCTGAGGGCTCACGTCACTTCTCCTCCCCCTACTTAAATATTCATGAGCTGAGTGCCCTGCGTCCCCGTGCGTGATGACGCAGCGCGACACATGCGGATCCCGATTGCTGCAGCCGCTTGTCAGTGTGACGAAGATTGGCACCCAGGTAAGCTGTCACTCAAACTTGTCTTTTTCCGCTCCCTATCAATCAAACAATCCGAGCGACACACAAAAATGCCCGGGGCCGAGTGAAAGAGAGCATACGCTGTTAGCGGCTCACGGGAGTTGCATGGGACAGTCGAGCCAATCTTGTCCTAAAAATCTCTAGATGGAGAAAAAAAAATATGTCGGCTTTTTGAGGGACATGAGGTTTCATTCTAGCAAGGGCGACCGATGGCTGAGTGAAGGCCCGGGTTTAGCTGCTCTCTCTCTCTCTCTCCCTGCTCTCAGTCAGGCCAGAGGAGCGCTAGACGACAGTCTCAGGGCTAAATTATCCTATTTAGAGTTGGTTTTTAAACTACCGTAATTCAAATCGCACGTTAACGTCCTATAAATTGCCTTCACATCGAGGACAGCGCTCATGTGCAGTAAACGTGAAGGATTAGTGCCGTGTGTGAGCCTCTGTAGCGACTGTGCTTGGCTTGCTAGCGGGCTAATAATGCACTAGCTAACAGCTCTGCCCGTTTGTTACCGAGGAACATGGCGTTTCCTACTTTAGCACCCGTTGCTACATTTACTTCCCAGTACAAATAACGAGAGCATTTAGGCTAGACCGACGAGTCTTCTCTCGTTCTTCAAAGTTCAGTCTCAGTCAATGGCTAAACGAACAGCTGACTGTAATGCGTCTCAATTTAGTGCTTCACATTTCGTTTTTACACCAACAACGCTTTAGCTAGACTTACTTTTTGTTTGTAAACGAAGTTATCAAATGCATTCTGATTGAGATTGACTTAAAACGTCCTTGCCAATATGTGAAGTAAGCGTTGCATTTTGTTGGGAAATAAATAGCATGTGTATATTGATAAACCCCAGTGTCGCAAGACGTGAGATAAATATTCAAGTATTCGCACCCTCCACAGCAGATGTGCTAGCAGCTAGTGGGTGTGTGAATGTCTGTGTTGTAAAGCATGGAAATGGCTCTCTACAGTATATAACATTGGATTTGCATATCAATACATTCAGGCTTCCCTTTGCAAGATTACTCCATGCATTCCCCCTTTGATTAGCTGCATATGTTGAATACGAAAATAAATAAATAAACCAGTATCTTCATGTTGGTTAAGTTAAAAAGTGGTTTAGACAGCAGTTTTCAATAACTCCTATAATGTTGTTTGAGACTAGAGCCTTTAAAAAGGTTGCATGTGGTCACTTCTAGGTCGTTTCCTGCTTCCTGCCCATATAATGCCCCAGGGTTGGCAGCGGCCACTTTGAATATGATGGCTGCACAGTCTGTGTCCATAGACAAATATCAAGAGGGAGACCAGCAGGTAGGTGTGACATATTCAAATTTCAAACTTCTTTTGTTTGGCACTTTCCATGAGAACCGCACACTTTGGTGTCCCATTACTTTTTTTTTCTCCCCAAGAGTTAATAAATATGTTTGACGCACTATTATATAACATACTATTAACTTGGCATGAAACCGAACTAGTTTTATATGCATCATATTTTCCCCCATTTCTCCTAATTTTCTCTTAGTCTTAGTCACAAAGGATTAATCTCAACATTTTATTGTTTTACACAAATTATCATCAAATGCAACCATCCTACCCTTTTTACCAAAAAAGCCATTTAATTTGAATATTTTATTGCTAGATAGGATAACAAATTATACATTATAATAAAGAACTATTATAAAATTTTAACTGAAAAGATTAAATACTCCGAGGCTTTTGTATAGTAAAGATAAAAAAGCCTTTAATTAACCGGGCTAAGTCAATAAAATTAAGTGTTGATCATTATACAATTTAGTTGGTTGATCATATTTAATTGGATTTTAATTAATACATTTTTTTTGCTAGAAAATAACAAATCAGGGTTTTAAACTGTACAAAAGTTGCACAGATCTCATGTAATAGAAATTTAAAGAACTAATAAAATTAGTTTTTAATTTCATTTATATATATTTTTTGTTAGATAACAATCACTTAAATTAGGGTTTTAACTTTACAAAAATTGCAAATCTCATATAAAATTAAGAGAAATATAAAGAATGTTATAAAAATTGTAACATTTCACTGCTGTTTATGAGTCTTTGTGAGTACAAGTATAACTGTTGAAGTGTACATCTGGAAGTGATGTAAAGTCAGTGAGCTACAAATGCTAAAACACCACTGTCAAGCAATTTGTTAGAACTAGTATATGAAATATAATCTGTTTTCTCCTGGATTAGATGCAGGTCATGGAGCAGTCAGAGAGTGACCTTGAACAGGACTTTGCCAATGGAAGCACAGGAAGCTCCAGCAGCCCTGTATCCACTGAAACACAAACACAAATGGATGTCTACAAAGCCTGTATATATAGGTGACATGAGTGTCCAAATTTACACGATGCATTTTATAAATATACATTACCCTTAAAAAGTTTTTTTTAAAAGAAATTAACATTTTGTTCATCAAGGAAACATTCTGATCAAAAGTGATCGTAAAAGGCATTTCTAATGTTACAAAATATTTCTATTTCAAATAAGTGCTGTTTTTTATTTTATATTCATGTAGTGCAACTGTTTTCAACATTGATAATAATAAGAAATGTTCTTAAGCAGCAAATCGGCATATTAGAATGATTCCTGAAGGATCATGTGACACTGAAGACTGGAGGAATGATGCTGAGAATTCAGCTTTGCATCACAGGAATAAATTACATTTTAAAATAAATTTAAATAGAAAACGGTTATTTTAAATTGTAATAATATTTCAAAATATATCTGTCTGTACTGTATTTCTGATCACATAAATACAGTCTTGATGAGCAAAAGAGTTCTTTTAAAAAGATTAAAAATCTTGCTTTTGAAGGGTAGTGTATTTTGCTCTCAGACGTGTGCTGTAAGGAGTGCCTTGAACAGTGTTGTCTCTTACATGTTTCTTCTCCACCACAGACATCCCCTCTTCCCTCTCTTGGCCCTGCTGTTTGAGAAGTGTGAGCAGTCCACTCAGGGCTCTGACTGCGTAACCTCTGCCAGTTTTGATGTTGACATTGAAAACTTTGTACGCAGTCAGGAGAAAGATGGCAAAGCCTTCTTTAGTGAAGACCCAGACCTTGACAACTTGGTAAGAGATGTGGTAGATGGTAACAAAATAGCTAATATTACTATATATACCTTATAGCTTTGATCTTAACTTCAAACTCTGACAAGTGTCACAAATGTATGCTTGCTATCAGATGGTCAGGGCCATCCAGGTGCTGCGGATTCATCTGTTAGAGCTAGAGAAAGTCAGTGACCTGTGCAAGGACTTCTGCAGCCGTTACATTTCCTGCCTCAAGACCAAGATGAACAGTGAGACACTCCTGAGTGGAGAGCCAGGCAGCCCATACTCTCCAGTCCATGACCAAGTAAAAGCCATTTTCCTCTTATTTTAGACACTAACACTCACAACAAGTACTTTGATGTATTGTTTGATTTATTTATTCTTTTGCAGCTGTCCAACCCTTTCTCAAGTGTCCTCAGCCCCCAGGGTGTTGTGGCACCCTCACAAGGACTTCAAGGCAATGTTACAGTGACAGCAGTCAATCCATCACAAATGGTCGCAGGTACATGTTCATGTGTTATGAATTGCAGTGGGAGCTGCGTGGGGTTACAATCATATGAGTATATGTCATATTTGAACTCTTGCAGGTAGTTTGTGTTCAATCTGTTTGGATGTGACAAAACTATTGAGTACAAGGTGAAAATTACCAATATTTCTACACAACAATATTATTCTTTAAACACTATTTTTCAAAATGGGTGGTTATGAATAATTAAATCTGAACTGATTATTTTAAGTAATTATTTACATTGATTATCCCTATAAGACCTAAGTTTTTTTTTTTTTTTATTCATACATTGATTTTCAAATGTTTTCTTATAAACATTTTGCTGTTTATTTTATTACGTATTGTTCCATTTAAATAATTTTACACTTATTGTTGATGCATAAATGTGTTCATTTAGTAGATTATTTTTTTTATTATTTTAGGTTTCGCTTATTACATGTGAACCTTTTCAATCGAATTGGCATCAGTGGCTATTTGGTTGAAATGATGGTTCCTCAGATTTAAAAAAAAAAATAAATAAATAAATCTTGTTTCTGTGCAGGTAATGCAGTGTATCAGCCCGTGACAGTAGTCACACCACAGGGACAAGTGGTGACACAAGCCATCTCACCTGGAACAATACACATCCAGAACTCACAGGTTTGCATGACACTCCAGCAGAGCACACACAAACACATTTACTCACAGATCACAAGCAGACTCACTGATCAGTGACTCCTTCTACTTCCTGCAGCTCCAGCTTCAGCTCAATCAGGACTTGAGTTTCTTTGGGGGAGATAACTCGCCTAAAAACAAGCGTGGTGTTCTCCCGAAACAGGCTACCAGTGTCATGCGCTCCTGGCTCTTCCAGCACATAGCGGTTAGTAGGCAAACAACCATTTAAAGTCATTCTGTGCAGTTTTGTTGTACCTGATATAAATTTATAAACAATCCCTTGTTCATCTTCTTTATTTAGCATCCTTATCCCACTGAGGAAGAGAAAAAGCAACTTGCAATTCAAACAAACCTGTCTTTACTCCAGGTCAACAACTGGTAAGTCAATCCAGCAAGAACACAAAGTAGACAGTGACTCTGTTCCAGCCTCTCCGGTTGACTTGTCTACACAGGATCAACAACAGAAATTAACCACATAATCGATCAAATCTGTTGTGTATTGCAACAGAAGTGTTCAATAATATCTTAAAATGATAAGGCTTACTTTTTCATAATTTTCCAGTCGTTATTGGCACATTATTACATGTGCAAAAAACATTTGTTTTTAATTTTTCCGTTTCTTTGAATTACCAAAATAACGTGACAGACCTATTTTAAAGTTCCTAGTCTTATGTTTTTATCTCCTGATGTATTAAATACAAAATGTTTACAGTGAGTTCTCAAATGCTGTGCATTTATGTGTTTCCTTAAAATATTCAGACATCCTGCCTTCAAGTGCACCTGGGAAACAACTACCTAGCTGGGCATTTTTAATTACAATGTCATGCACAGAAGTAGCATAAACAAAGCAAAATAATGATAGTGTGAACAGTAAACCCAAATAACTACATCTGAATTTAGAATGTAAAGAATATGAATTTCTATCACTCATTTATACATGATATCATGTTTGTTACATAAACCTTGAAAGTTGCGGTCTATCAGCTTGTTCATCACACATTTAAAATGATTGAATTTCAGTATGTAAACCTAAAATAACTTGCAAAACTATTCATTGTAATTAACTTTCCGCGCACTGATATATCCTCCATGCATAGCGAGTGATGCAAAATATTGTCTGGGTCTGTCCTGTAGGTTTATTAATGCTCGAAGACGGATCTTGCAGCCAATGCTGGATGTCAACTCAGAGATGGCCAAAACCAAGAAGAAGACCGCTCAGAGCCGCCCGCTACACCGCTTCTGGTCTGACTCCATCGCCTCATCTGGAACCCAGCAGCAGCTCACAATGCCAGACGGTATGGTCTCAAAATAATGTGCTTTAAAAAAAATAAAAAATACATGTGCAGCTAATCACATGGGAGGATAGACTAGGATCATACCATTATGTGAATGAAGGAAGGGGGACACACGCTCCGAAGATAGCGATCTGACTCCATCGCCTCATCTGGAACCCAGCAGCAGCTCACAATGCCAGACGGTATGGTCTCAAAATAATGTGCTTTAAAAAAAATAAAAAATACATGTGCAGCTAATCACATGGGAGGATAGACTAGGATCATACCATTATGTGAAAGAAGGAAGGGGGACACATGCTCCGAAGATAGCGACTGTAGTGGTAAAGGCCAGGTACACAGAGCGAAAGAGTGAGGCGGGGGATCCGGATTTAAACGCAAGCGCGTTGGTTAAGGTAGGAAGACACTGTATTGTTGCAACATCGGTCCCCTTAGGGAATGTTCTCAAAAACAGGACAAATAATCGGAGAGGAGAACTCTCATCAGCACACCCAAGCTGAGGCATCTGATATTTCTGAATGCCAACCTGCACTAAAGACTAAAGTGTCTTCATGTTAAGACTTTTGCCTTTATTTATTTGATTTGTTTGCTGTGGTTCTGTGTTCAATTGTTCAATTTAAGTTTTATTAAAATGTTAAATAATAGTAACTGTATTTTTTTGTAATGAAAAAAATGCATAAAAATAAGGCTATTATAAAAACACTGAATAAAAAATTGCTTACCAACACACAAACCTTTTAAGGGAGCCGAGCCGAATCTTTGAAAGGAGCCGGACTTCCCATCACTAACTCATGCCCAAAAAGAGTCCGTTTTATATTACAGTTTTTCATTGACTGATTTTTGACAGTGGAATATATGTATTGTGATTGTGTGCAGGTAGTATGGTTACAGTGGGGATGAACGTCGATGGCTTCCAGGCGCTTTCATCAGATGGAGCAACTCTCGCCATGCATCAAGTCATGATGGGAAATCACAGCGAGGATGAATCCGAGGAAAGCGGCAATGAAGATGACGCAGATTTGTCATCTGCTAACATGACCGGGCTGGGTTTAGATGTTAGCGACTAAGACACATGGATCGCAGGTCACACACTGCATGCTTATATTTACATTGGAAAACTTGCACATAACACTTGTGGCAAGAGATCCGGTCCCCTCATAGACTTTCAGCAAAGCTGATACTTGTGCACTACAAAAAAAATAATTAAGAGTACTGTATGTTGGCCTATATTTTACACAAACACACACACGAACAGTTTACAGAGAGCACAACGTTACTGAAAGATGCTGTGTGCGAGGAGTTGCATTTCAGCACCTGGTTTTATTGTGTAGACGTGCAGGTGCGTGCACTTTTATATAGACACTTCAAGAAGTTTGCAACAATAGAATGCAGAGGAATGTTTTTAAGCTTCTTTAGTGAATGTGTGTAATGATTTAGTTTTCTATATTAACTCATTTGAATGCCAAGATTTTAAGAGTTTGTCGTCGTGCTGGTTTTATTCACACTGCATGTTCATGTTCTCTTCAGTATGCTCACGCTTGTAGAGAGGCTCCAAGACGGAGTTCGAGAAAAGAGATTATTATTTTTATATATGAACGTTGTAAAAAGTGTTATTTTTTTCTTTCTTTTTTTAGTTTGTGTTTTATAGGGAATATTTATGTACAGAAACTATACTATCTGCCCTGTTTTCAGGGGATGACTTAGGAAAAAAAATGCTGGATTAATAAACCATTTTTAAATATGTAAATTGGGTTTAACACTCACATACAAAATGCCTTACATATTCTTTTTTAAAACTATACCGCTGATAAGCACAGAAAGCCTGATACGTTGATTAAATTTAGTAAGATGTGTTAAATCAAAGTCTCTTCCAGTAATCTTCATCCGTATGCTGAAGATGTTCCTTCGTTTCAGAGGGACCTCTTTGTTTTTGCTCTGTAGGTTTATGTAGTTTGATCTAACATGTACAAAGCTTCCTTAACAATCAGAGTTATGAAAGATGCTTTGGGAATTATGGCATAAAATGTCCATATTAAAGTGAAATAAAGGTCAAATCGGAGTATTTTGCCACACCATTTTACCTTAAACGATGTTAATTGTGTGCTGTTTTTTAAACAATTATTTAAGGACTGTAAACACTACAACAGTATGACATATTAAAGCCTTTACAAAGTTTTGCAACAGTGAAAATACTTTTTGCATGGTTGGGGCCTTTGTCCTTTTTTCTCCATATTTATTGCATATTAGACATAAGCACATTGTGACTTGCGTGTCTCTGGAAATATTTGTGTATTTAATAATTCATGATACATTAGAGGAGTGTTTGGCAGGTATTTCTTAAAACAGTAGCAAGTACTGTATAAGACTACTTACACCGAATAAAACTTTTTCAGATGTGAGTGTAAGTAATATAATGATTTCTTACGCTGTGCCTCTATATGACAGAGTGACAGGTGCAGCCTGTGGCAGGGTTTGTTTTTTTTTGTGGAGTCTCTGCCTGGATTCAGTTCCTTGATGTTGCATTTCCCATAAGTATGTCTCAATAATCAGAGATGGTTGCAGAGGGATGCAGTATTTCTTCTCTCTGTATGAAATGAGGCAAAGAAAATTATAGTTTTGTATTATTCGTTTCAAACCACAAGAGGGCACTGAATCATTAGCATAACTCCTGATATCACGTGATAAGATCATGTCCTTCCTGCATGACCTTTCTGAACAAAAATAGCTTTCCCCATGTCGTTTTTACGGGGCCGCGAGGTGACATGCTGGGTTCACTTAGTTTTGTCGTGGCCACGAGATAACTCGTGGGAACGTGATAATATGTCGTGGGATTATCAGATATGGATTCATATTTTATTTTGAATTAAGAAATTATATTATTTATTATAGAAATGATTACATTATTAAATTATTGTATTAACCATAGGCCTTGGCTACCGAACTGTATTACGTGCGATAGTCAGCATTCAAATGAAGTTTATCATGATGAATAAATGTTACATAAAGTGCATACTATAAAATAGGCCTACAAGAAAACATTTTTATCCATCCTACAGTCTTGTAAGTCCATTAACTGATCGTCTTTTTCCCGTAATATTTGTATATTATCATTAGCTTATTATTGGTTATATTTTTATATTCGTTTTATATTCATTTTCCCCTTCATTTCGATCTCTTTACTTAAAGGGGTCATATGATGCGTTTTCAATTTTTCCTTTCTCTTTGGAGTGTAACAAGCTCTTGGTGCATAAAGAAGATCTGTAAAGTTGCAAAGACTAAAGTCTCAAATCCAAAGAGATATTCTTTATAAAAGTTCAGAGTCAGCCACACCTACCTA
>NW_015551034.1:463312-467433 GCF_001515605.1 Sinocyclocheilus anshuiensis | reverse complement strand
TACTTTTGTAAATAATAGCCTACTGTAAATGCTCAACATGCCAATAAAGCTTTGATTATGCTGACTGGAATTTTTGCTGGAATGCAGTTTAAATGTAACATATATTTCATTTTATTTCGGCTAATTAATAGACCATAATTATAAATAGGCCTACTATAGTGTTTCGTTGAGGAATTAATCATTCACGTAAGTTAGTTTCATTTGTAAATGAAAAATCAACACGCTCTTATCATCACACATGGGCATAAATACAATCATAAAGTCAAAACTGTATTGGCATAGCCTAATTGGCAGGCGTTTATTTGCAAAATATATGGTAGGCTAGCAAATGCTAGCATAATTATACAAAATGTTAACTAGGTAAAGCGATACACAAATTTAAAGGGGAAATAAGCATATGTAACAATAAATATAAAAATATAGCCCTAATAAGTTAATGTAATAATAATAATATACAAATATTAAATTAAATGTTTAATGTTAATAAAAATGTTTTGTCCATTTTTGATAATCCCGGGTTGCTATGGTAATGCGGGTCTGTTTATGCATTAAACTCGTGGCCACGAGAAAAATATGTTGTTCGCACGAGTTAATATCACGTTCCCTCAAATTAATATCTCTTGGCCACGACAAAACTCAGTGAACCGACCATGTCACCTCGCGGGCACCGTACATTTTCCCACAGAGTGCAACCATACACTTTTCCAACTGTCTTGGTCCTGGAATTTTCTCATTCATTTTATTGTAGTTTTAAGGAATGAATCACAACATTGCAAACTTTTTATTTGACGCTATGAAAATATGTGAAATTCATTAAAAGGAGACAGTGTCACTATATAGCTGACAAACCTCATAACTTCCTGGACTCATAATTTCACAGACAGACATGATCATATGCTGACCTCCATCTGCAGATGTATCCAGGCGAGGGACTGTGTGATGCGCGTGTAAACCCCAGGTTTGTTCTTTTCTGCACAGCCTTGCCCCCAGCTCGTGGCTCCCACCAATTTCCAGGTGAAGGAATCCTCACAAGCCAATGGACCACCACTGTCACCCTGTTACCAACATAGACAAAAAGGTTTTTTTTTTCCCTGTAGGTCCTTCAAGTATCGTAGCCTACTTTCTTTAAACTGTAGTGTTTCATGTTGACTTGCACAGTAATATTCCAAAGTTAATCAGTATTTGGTCAAATTCTAATAACCAATGGTTATTATAGACTTAAGGAATATATAAATTAAGTGTAATTTGATGTGCATGAAAATGTTTTATTCAGTGAAGTACAAATCCATGGTGAGATGATATACCTGGCAGGAGTCTGTTCCCCCCTCCAAGTACCCGGCGCAGATCATGCCTGGTGATATATAACCTTGGTAAACCTCCGGCTGACTGCAAGCTTTTGTAGAGATCAGTGGGACTCTTGCTGAATGCAGCGAAACACTCCCTTCACCTAATAGAACACAACATTTTACAAACTGAGAAGAACGAATGTGTTGTTCTTTTTTTTTTTTTGCTGGCTATATATATTACTCTTAAGTAGCAGCGGCACAAGAACTACAACAAAATCTTTCATCAGGGGACTGTAGTTTTATTGTTTTGCACCAAACAGAACTGCAGTCTGTTCATCTGAATGGTGATGACTGAGCTAAACATAACCACACTGGTTGGTTTTGGCCTGGAATTCCTGTTTACCCCAAGTGTGCCCGTGTTTGGCTGGTTATCTTGGCCCATATAGATGCTGCGGTTACAGCATTCTGGGGACAAAAACATATGGTAACACTTTACTTAAAGCCTTTATGTATAATGAATTATAAAAGTAGTTTTAATGCATTAATTATGCCTTGTAATCGTAATGCACCTTATAATGCATTGTACAGTCTCATGAATAATTGTAACCACAGTTAATACATTATAACACATCAATTCATTGTTACACTATGCATTTTAAATGAGGTTTTAATTATTTATGACAAAATATAATGTATTACAATGTACATTATGAATGATTATATTGCATTATACCCTTTAATAACCGTTAAGGCTTTAAGTAAAGTGTTACCAAACAGATTTCTCCACTGAAATACATACAAAAGTATCTGTGTATTCTCACAAAATAATTTTTTATAACATGCAGAAAGATTTTGATGAAAGATGCAGACAAAATGCAATATTTGTTTCTGAGTTGTGAATATGTCAGTGAGAAAAAAAAAGCAGCATCTATATTGAAGTTAAGAAATCTTATATTTTAAGTAAGAAATCATCATTTACAATTAAATTAACTAAGTTGCATGTACAGAATATAAAAGTATTGTCAGGGCTGTCACAAACGTGGATTTTTGTAGAAAAGGTACATTGCCATCTTGCTCTGACCAAAGTGATTTATTTGCAGCTGACATCAGAATTACAATTTCACAACTCCCAAATAAAAACTATCCACCCAGGAGGACTTGAATGTACCATTTGCCCTCATTGGTTTGAGTGACCTGACCGGGTCAAGTTATTACTTATTATTGACGTAACCAATAGTTTTCTTCATCTTGTTCTAGTTCTGCAGTGTATTTCACATTGTCGGCACCCAACTGAGCATGTTGAATTGTTGAATCATTGGACACTTGGTGAGAAAGATCACTTGGATTGGCCCTTCAGCTTATGTCGGGTATAAACTACACGATTTTAGGCCCGATTTTCACTCACCGACAATTTTCTCGAGATTGCTGACAAAACCCCGATGCAATCTGATGCAAATTGGTACTCGTTCATGTGAGTGATGATCACGAAGTGTGACATTAAATACACGTTATGAGAGAAGCACTGATAAAATATTTAAAGGGGATGTCTAAAGGCCGTTTCACACTGAGCGCGTTGCGAAAAAGCGAGGCGAATCGCGAAACGTTGCTTTCACACTGAGCGCGAAATGATTAATCGCCTTTTACTAATTCAAGCCTGCATGCTAGGTGGCGCCGACCAGCAATGCATTTTTCCTCATGTAGCCTATGTATCTTGTATATGGCTTTTACATCGTCCACTGCTCAATATACAGCATTAAATTAAGATAAATAACTTTTGGTTCTTCATCAGAAACACAAACTATCCATAATGCTTACAAGAAAATATAATTAGAGGTACAATTAGCATCAAGCTACATTTCAAAATGTATGTAATTAATGTTTTTGCTCAAACCCCACTTTAAACCATCATCGAACTTCTGATTGTGATCTAAAATTGATTTTGATCCTATAATAGGCTGACATGCACTCTTTGTATGTTATAATGGACTGAACGCTACCTGCTTGTCATTTGTCATAAACATCCTTTACTGTTATAAAAATACCATGAGCTGCATAAAAACATATACAGAAAATATATCGTATGAATATAAATATAAATATATCTCTATGTTCAGACACCAACGACAACAACATCTTGACATCCATATTCTTTGTATGTTGGTTGAAAGTCCTCTACTTCTGTGTTTTTACGCTCGTGTTCAATACAGTCTTCTGAGCTTTTAGCGCCACTGTGTCGACCTTTTGTGTAACAGCAGTTGCTCTGGCCACGTGATGTAATGCTCAAAAACATAAAAGTTTGATTGCTTCGTTTAATATAAGCGAGTTTGTCTTTATTGTCATTAAAAATAAATAAATAAAACAATGAACCACAAACTAAGCATTTGTTTTAAAAGAGGGAAAAGACCTTATTTATTTGGGTTACAACGCAAGTAGGCTATAGCCTATCCGTCTTATTAATTTTGTTAATAAAAGTTAGATGTTTAATATAGGCCTATGCGAATTTGCCATTGTACTATTTTATGGCTGACGTGTTTTAATCAATAGGCTAATAATGAACCACAAACTGCGATCGTTTTTAAAAAAAGGGGAAATCCAAAGACCGTTTATTTATATGTGTTACAATGCGGGTAAAACATATTTTCCTTATTCATATTGTTAATAAAAGTTCAAAGTTTAATATAAAATTTGTCATCGTACTGTTTTATTGTATAGCCTTTTGTATTATTAATAATAATAATAACGAGCCACAAACTAAGCATTCGTTTGAAGTAAGGGGAAAATCCAAAAACCTTTTATTTATTTGTTACAACGCGGGTATGTCTTATTCGTTCTGTT
>NW_015551034.1:429332-462902 GCF_001515605.1 Sinocyclocheilus anshuiensis | reverse complement strand
ACCTTAAGCATTAATTTTGTTCCAAGAATATGAAAGATCTAACGTTAAATATCAAAATAAGCGCTGTAGAAGCGAGAATGCGAGATTGTTATTATTATTTGTCGCTGCTGAGGTAATAGACGCTCTCGATCTTTTTCTGCTATCTTCGCAATGGCTGTAGAAATGGTCGTTAATTCTTGATTTGGGTCCGGCACAGACATGTCACAGGTAATAATATGATCAAAAAGTCATGGCAACAAACGACTTCCTAAGTCAGTTTAAGTTGAAATGACTTTCACAATCAATTTGATTAAACTTAATTCATGTTTTACTGTTGCTTATTGTCACTGTAGGATGCGACAATTGTTGCTTATTGTCGTTAAGCTTTTTTCCCCTATGATTTTAATGAATATTCAAATTAATAAAATTAGTTTTATTTCTTTTTTGTTACAAAATTTTAATTTATTTATTTTTAACACCGCACCCCCAGCCCCCCCATTTTTTTCTTGGGCTACACGCCAGGGGGTGCTGCAGCACCCTCAGCACCCCTACTTCCCGCGGTAATGACTGGTAGTGAGAGTTATTTCCTTACACACAGTCACAGAAAATATGTGCTAGTTGGCCATTGGCTGTAGTCTTTGGTGTGTTCAAGCACTACTTTTTGGCACAAACACAAGCAAACAGAGGTGACAAGATAGTCGGCTTTTGTTGCCACTAGTTCTTCGATGTCTGTTTGGTGTGTAATGGCCTTTAAATTCCCAGACTCACCTCCATCATCTGTGGCTCCCCATCCTGAGATCCAACACATTTTACCATCCTCAAACACCTCCCCAAAGTTCGGCAGACAAATAGGCTCCACAAAACCTGAAAAAAAATGGCGATAAGCCATTTGTCACAATGAATGCAAAACAAGGGCATGGAGGATGTAACTTATTAAGATAAGACTAAAAGTCCATTTGCATAACTGCCAGTCATTACACTAGCTTGTGAAATAAACGTCACCCCATGTGGTTCTTTAGAACCACTTTCCATTTTAAAGGGGTCATGAACTGAGAAACCAAAATTCCCTTAATCTTTTGACATATAAGAGGTAATTGTACTATAAAAACAACCTGTAAGTTTCAGAACTCAAAACTTTCTCATTAGTCTAAAAACAGCTTATATTGAAGCCAGTCAGCCAAAACGACAGCTTGTGGAATGTACAACTCTATGATTTAATAGTGTGGATAAACACCGCCTCCACAGAATAAGATCAATGCCTGCTTCTACATCACTGCCTGTTTAGCCCCACCCACCAATTCAACATCACTGCCTGTTTAGCCCCACCCACTGATTCACCAATCATAGCAGTGGGCGAGTCTTCAATCCGCCACGTCTATTCAAACAGAGCGTTCTGATGAGGAGCGTTAAAAACAGGACAGAAAATAGACTAATTCTTGATTTGGGTCCGGCACAGACATGTCACAGGTAATAATATGATCAAAAAGTCATGGCAACAAACGACTTCCTAAGTCAGTTTAAGTTGAAACGACTTTCACAATCAGTTTGATTAAACTTAATTCATGTTTTACTGTTGCTTATTGTCACTGTAGGCTTAGGCAATTTTTTTATATGAATTTTAATGAATATACAAATTAATAAAATTAGTTTTATTTATTTTTTGTTACAAAATTTTAATTTATTTATTTTTAACACCGCACCCCCAGCCCCCCCATTTTTTTCTTGGGCTACACGCCAGGGGGTGCTGCAGCACCCTCAGCACCCCTACTTCCCGCGGTAATGACTGGTAGTGAGAGTTATTTCCTTACACACAGTCACAGAAAATATGTGCTAGTTGGCCATTGGCTGTAGTCTTTGGTGTGTTCAAGCACTACTTTTTGGCACAAACACAAGCAAACAGAGGTGACAAGATAGTCGGCTTTTGTTGCCACTAGTTCTTCGATGTCTGTTTGGTGTGTAATGGCCTTTAAATTCCCAGACTCACCTCCATCATCTGTGGCTCCCCATCCTGAGATCCAACACATTTTACCATCCTCAAACACCTCCCCAAAGTTCGGCAGACAAATAGGCTCCACAAAACCTGAAAAAAAATGGCGATAAGCCATTTGTCACAATGAATGCAAAACAAGGGCATGGAGGATGTAACTTATTAAGATAAGACTAAAAGTCCATTTGCATAACTGCCAGTCATTACACTAGCTTGTGAAATAAACGTCACCCCATGTGGTTCGTTAGAACCACTTTCCATTTTAAAGGGGTCATGAACTGAGAAACCAAAATTCCCTTAATCTTTTGACATATAAGAGGTAATTGTACTATAAAAACAACCTGTAAGTTTCAGAACTCAAAACTTTCTCATTAGTCTAAAAACAGCTTATATTGAAGCCAGTCAGCCAAAACGACAGCTTGTGGAATGTACAACTCTATGATTTAATAGTGTGGATAAACACCGCCTCCACAGAATAAGATCAATGCCTGCTTCTACATCACTGCCTGTTTAGCCCCACCCACCAATTCAACATCACTGCCTGTTTAGCCCCACCCACTGATTCACCAATCATAGCAGTGGGCGAGTCTTCAATCCGCCACGTCTATTCAAACAGAGCGTTCTGATGAGGAGCGTTAAAAACAGGACAGAAAATAGACTAATACTTCTGAATTATGATGTTTTTTGATGTAAAAATCTTGATAACATTATAAGTGGACCTGTACAGTACAAAATAAAAAAAAAATAAAAAAAACAGAGGCAAGTTCATGAGCCCTTTAAAAGAACCCCTTTTGCAAAAGGTACCATTGAAGCTGAGGGGCTGCACCAGTTTCATCAGAGCTATATCATGGTCCAAGCCCTTGGGTCTGTAGCGACTGTGATAAATGATCTTCTCCACAGCGAGAGACTGCACTGCATTAACTGGTTGATCAGTCAAACCCACATAGACGTTCCACAGGACAGGGAATGCAAACCTGCATGGAAAGCAGCAGACGCTAATTGATAAATGATAATTTCCATGTGGCTATCTGAATATTGTTTCATGAGGACATTTTAAACTCACCCGTATACACAGTGTGCAGCAGTCAGTATCCAGCGAGATGATATAATGGAGCCTCCACACAGGTGCTCGTTCTGAAAGTGCAGGCTTACCTGCCAGGGGAACTGACCCTCAACCGACAGGTTACCGCCTACTATACGAGCAATGAACTTAGGTCTGGAACCACAAGCTATGCAGAAATAGATCAAATGTTTGCTTATTAATCACTGATATGGCAATGATTTTTCACATTTGCAATTTATAGTTTAGAAAGTGGTCATCTTTTAAAATTAATAAAGTTCTGAAACACTTAAAGGTATGGAAGCTTATTTCCACCACAAAATCAAAAAAAAAAAAAAAAGTTAATTGAAACTTTTTCTCACAATTCTTTTTTTTCTCCCCAATTCTGAGTACTGAATAAAAAAATCACAATTGCGAGATATAAACCGAGATATAAACTCGCAATTGCAAATTTAAAACTCACAATTGCAAGATATAAACTCAGTTTTGAGAAGAAAAGTCTGAACTGTGAGATATGAACTTTTGCAAGCAATTGCAAGAAATAAAGTCAGAATTGTAAGATAAAAAGTCGCAGTTTCTGTTATTATAGTTTTAACTTTGAACTCTACACTGACACCTATTGGCCTGGATGTATGAGGTTTTTTAATTAACAGTTGCCACTTCATATCAAAGCTCTGATTATCTTTTATTTTGTTCTCTGGACATTATATATATATTTTGTTCATTTTTTAAGTCTAGAACGGTGAATCGCACACAGGCTGAGCAATGTGAATGAAACTAGTATACATTATTTTTAATGCTATTATAATGAGTAATAACCTCATTTTAATGATATTACTCAAATGTCCTGTTCATTTGGTGTAAAATAATTGACCAACTAAAAGCTGTTTGGTTTGAAAATGACTTTTGTGTGAGCTGTGCTTCATACATCGCTACTCTCATGACAGTTTTGCAGAAATTTTGCTAATGTACCTGTAAACCAACAAAAGTACTGTTGATATGACTTACCTATGCACTTAAGTGTTGTTATCATCCCCAGACTGCACTGGGTTTTACTAGGGATAGAGAAGTCAACAAAATGATATAGATGGTTAAGAAATGGTATGCCATTCATGGGCTTAATTCATCTAAAACCACTTCTGCCTTGGGAAAAAAGAAGATAGAAGGCCTATTTTTTAGAAAACATAAGGAATAGGTATCATATGACTAAGATGACCTCCTTTTGTGTTCCATGCAAGAAAGAAAATCAAAAGAGTTTGTATTACTGGTGGTGAGAAAATGATGACAGAAATGGAAGAGTTTATGCATGCTGAGTAAATCTACAAAACATTAATTATGTTTGACTTTAAGATTTTGTAGAATCATACTAATCTCCTGTGCCTGACAGAAATGAAAAGCATAGGAGCTGTGAAAGCATTACATTCAAAGAGGGTAAAAGGGGGCATCAAGCACTTGAAGCTGTTGGCTACAGAACAAAGTAATGCAAAACTCTTCTAAAGTATGCACAGTGTTCTGAGCAACTGCTGTGAGCAGATGGCACTCTAGGTCTAAAATAGTACAAAAGCAATATAATAAGGTACAGAAATAAGGTAAGAGGTAATTCTAAAGGCTGTGCTCTGTGTGAAAAATGCCCCTAATGGCTTGTATACATGATCAAACTGACCAAAGTCAATCATATATTTACAACAGTAGCTAAAATTTTAAGCAGATCAAACAGATTAATTTATATGTTTGACTTTTGCATTGCACAACAATGAGCATCAAGTTCAGTTTTCATTCCTGAGGGTGAGACATTATGTAGTGCAGTCAAGTGTGGGATAGAGGAGTGTATTAAATTACAGGATATTAGCTTCACCAAATTTACATTCTTCAGTATTAAGAACTAACAACACATTATAAAGAACTAAATTGGCACATCCTGAAGAAAGTTACAGTTCTTGGAAGGGCACAAAATATGAGTTAAAGTTTCTGGTGAATACAGGTTTTAGTTCCATGTAAATGAAATCATATCAGAGCTGCTTTGTATTTGTCACAACACTCTGCACGCATCTTGCTTTCAGTCAAAAGAATTATGATATAATTTTATACAAACAATATAAAAGTTAACTGAAGTTCAGTATGAGTGGCTAGAAATGATTAAATGGACTGATTACAACTAAGTTTGTTGTCATTGCTGTCATTTACATTTAGAATGTTGGATATTTCATCAGCGTAAAGGCCCATTAATTCAAAAAATGATAACTAAAAAGATAACTGTAAACAGAACATATATATTAATTGTTGATTGTCTTGTTGTAATTGTTCCTAATAACAGAATACAATTAGAGTCCGGGAGTGTATAGGCCATAATGTGCAAACCATATTTGCTTACTTTTTGCTTAATAATAGTATTTTTTTTATTTTTTTTTGTAATTTTTCAGTGTAATGTTTCTGGACTGTGTGTTTGATATTTAACATGGTGTCTCTTTAAGAGAATAGGATGGTGATGTTTAGAAGATACAGTATTTAAGCCAGTAGGGGGCATAACTTCCTGTGTGATCAGCTGTGAAAGCACATGGTTCCCTTTCATAGGTTAACTCAATGCTGTGATGGCGTCATCGCTATGGGAAACACCTCCGGTGTGACGAATGTCTGAAGCCCTTATACCATCACGCTAATTCATTGGCCAATAGCGCTTAGCACTGCCCCGTGCATACATCACGTATGCTCATATCAGCGTGCTACATGCTATTTCATTATATTTCATTTCCTTCAGGGAGCAAACTTTCTGTTGACATCGGAAAGAGATTCTTTTGTTCTGAGCCAACTATTTTATAGAGCAGTTTACTCCTCTAAGCTGGACACAATGAGTTTTCCGAAGTGTATGAATACATGCTACAGGTTCATCATGGACTCACGATGAAACAGGTAGACCGCTTCGCAGCCTACACCTATTGTTGTGTCTGCGATAATCTGTGTTTTGTAAGTGTTGCGTTCTGGGCTCGCTCTCTTTCTGAGGAAGGAGAGATGTTCGTTCAACCACCGTTGTTCCAGTTCTGCGGTTGCCAAGGTACTGCACGAGCTCGACACTTGGGGTGACGGTGATGAGCCCGAGTGTACCGAGAGTGAGTGAATGGAATTCCCTTTCTCTCTCTCTCAGCTTCCCCGGACCACATGTGCTCATCAGAAGAGCGCCTTGTTAGTCCAGTGGTTAGTCAAATCTGATTCCCGCTCCGGAAGCTCACAAATCAATTATTTCGGCTGCTGATTAGATGATACGTACTCTACAGCGTCCTTGGGCTCTCAGGATCTCTTAGGTGACACATGCTGTAGATATAAGCAGAGGTTAGGGGGTGCGTTTACGGATTCCGTTTGCTCTTTCCCTCCCCTGGATTAAGTGTTTCTCGTGTTTATTAAACAACGCGAAAGGAATTAATTTGAGGACTTTGTCGTGCACTATGGTTTTGGCATTTCATGCTAACAAGCATTAGTTTGCCCGACTAATTACTGACGTTATTTCTTTCAGCTCCGCTGCTGCATTGAGCTTAAACAAATAAGTGGATGAGCTCACGTATTTAAGAGTATTTTGTATAGCAAGCTATAACTTGGTGAGCAGACAGGTTTTTACATCTCTCTCTACTTGCTGAGCTGCACTAATGCAGACACATTCATTTGATTTCAACTCTTGTTTCGTGTACTGTTTTTAGGCGTGGACTCTAGGAGTCCTGCAGCGAATGTTTGTTGTGCACTATGGTTTTGGCGCTTCATGCTACTAAGCATTAGTTGCCCGACTAATTACTATTTCTTTCAGCTCCGCTGCTGCGTCTAGCTAAAACAAATAAGTAGATGAGTCCACATATATAGTGTATTTCTTAAAGCAAGCCTTCTTTGAAAGCTAAAACATAGTGGCTCGGGCTGTAGATTGAGCAGACAGTTTTTCCTATTTTTCTCTCTACTTGCTGTGCTGCACTAATGCAAGCACGCTCATTTGAATTGGTGCTTATGCTTTCAACTCTTGTTTTGTGTACAATTGTTAGGTGCGGTCTCTGAGGAGTCCTGCAGCAGATGATTTGTTGTGCACTATGGTCTTGGCACTTAATGCTACCGAGCATTGTTCTGCCCAACTAATAATAATTTTTCTTTCAGCTCTGCTGCTGTGTTAAGCTGGAACATTAAGTGACAAGCTATTTTAACATTAATGCTATAATGGCTCAGGCTGTAGAGTGAGCAGACGGTTTTTCCTAACTCTCTCTCTACTTCTGCACTGCACTAATGCAGGCACTGCATTGATTTGGTGCTTACGCTTCCAACTCTTGTTTTGTGTACTGCTTTTAGGTTCAGACTCTAGGAGTCCTGCAGTAGATATTTGTCATGCGCTATGGTCTTGGCGCTTCATGCTGCCAAGCATTAGTCTGCCCGTCTTATCATATTTCTTTCAGCTCCGCTGCTGCATTGAGCTGGAACAAATGAGTGGGCAAGTTCACATATCTAGAGTAAATTCCTATGGCAAGCTGTTTAACTCCTAATGCTATAGTGATTCAGGCTGCAGAGTGAGCAAGGGCTTTTCCTGTCACTCTACTTCTGCACTGCATTAATGTAGGCACGTACATTGATTTGGCGCTTACGCTTCCATCTCGTTTCATGTGACTGCTTCTAGGCACGGACTCTGAGTTCCGCAGCTGACATTTTGTCGTGCACTATGGTTTTTTGGCACTTCATGCTACCAATACTATTTGCATGACTAATTATTTATTCTTGTCATCCCAACTGAGATGCATTGAGCAGAGCTACTGTGTGAATGAGTACACGTGCAAGAGTATTTTCTTATGGCAAGCTATTAATGCTCTACATGGTCAGCCTACTTCATGTGATTGATGCGAGGCTTATGCTACCAACACTCGCCTCACATGACTGACTGCATTATGTGACTGCAGCATACATTATTTTGCGCTATAAACGTTGGACGCTTTATGCTACCAAGCAGTGATTTGCATGACTAAATACTCTGTTCTTGTCAGCTCCTCTGTTGCATTGAGCTGGAACTTTTGCATGAATGTGGGCAACCTATAAGTGTGTTTGCCTCTCGATCAGCTGTTCCGACACTTGTTGCGTTTCGGACTGATTTTGACTGTTCTCCATGACTTAGCTTATGTTGACATCCAAGCTCCCACTTCTGTGGTTGGTGTTGGCTTGCCTGATTTTAGTAATCTATTTCCTGCTTCAGAGGTTTTTCCCGCAACACAGGAGTCTCATGGCCTCATGAGGGAGGATCAGTCAGTCATATGGTTACACCATCCAACGTTTACGGTGACTACCCATTTTGGAACTAACTCTGTCTCTTCTAGTGTGACTGGTTTGCATTTGATTGGATTTGTGTCACCTAAATCTTGTGCTTGGTGTAAGCAATTTCTGATGCAGAAGTTTATCCTGTCTCTATATGAACCAGAGATTTGTTTGTGACCATCGATCTAAGGCGTACTCTGTATCCAGATCATCAAGAGACACAGGAAGTTCCTCAGGCTTGCTTTTTTAATAAAGCTTGCTAATACTGTATTCTTCCATTTGAACCGCCTCCTCGAACGCGAAGTGAATGGACGCGTTACCTGGACAAATGGCTGATATTAGCTCAATCACATAAACCGTTTGGAGATGCTGGCAGTGTTTCTGGCACTCAAATGGTTCTTACACCAATTGAGAGGTTGTCACATTTTGGACAGGACAGACAACACGGCTGTGGTCTTGTTTCTAAATCATCAGGGAGGATTACGCTCTCGTTCCCTGTGCAGGTTGGCAAGACGTGTTCTTCTTTGGGCGCAGACAAAGTTCCTGTCAGTCAGTCAGAGCAGTCCATGTCCCAGGTCACCTGAACTCAGGAGTGGACTTACTTACTCTCGAGTTTGGAGGCCGGAGAATAGAGATTGCACCCCCAGGTGGTGAGTCTCATATGGCAGAGCATAATTACGCATTGCCCGTTCTGGTCTTCCCTGTCTCCTCCGTTGCCTCTGGGTGTAGACGCTATGGCCCACGAATGGCCCAGGACCAGTCTTTATCCTCAGACGTAGTTCTCGGAATAGGAGGTCCCCTCAGACATGACCTACTGACTCAGGCTCGGGGTATGATTTGGCATCCCCGTCCAGATTTATTGGAGATTAAGGGTGTGGCCCCTGAGCGGAGTGCGTTAATGTGTTCTGGTCTCTCGGCTCTCTATTCTTAATTCTAGGGCTCCCTCCACGAGACACTTGTATGCTCTTAAGTGGAAGCTTTTTGCGTCCTAGTGTAGGCAACGCAATCTGGACCCAGTCCAGTAATCCAGTAACTCCGGTAATGGAGTTTCTTCAAAGTCATTTTTCTAAGGGGGTGGCCCTGCCACTCTTAAGGTTTAAGTGGTAGCCATATCTGCTGACCACGTACCCATGGGAGGTGTTTCCGTTGGACGTCACCCTCTGGTTTCCCATTTCATGCAGGGGTCAAGACGGCTTAGGCCTGTCCGCCTGGCACTGATTCCTTCTTGGGACTTATCTGTCATTTTGTAAGGCCTGACAGGCTATCCATTTGAGCCATTGGAGTCTGTGTCAGAGAAACTTTTGACCCTTAAGACAGTTCTTTTGGTGGCCCTATCCTCTCTTAAGAGAGTTGGGGATCTGCAGGCTCTTTCTATCAGCCCTTCTTGTATGGACTTTGCCCCGGGGCTGATTAAAGTCTTACTGCGACCTAGGCCTGAGTACATTTCTAAGGTTGCTTCGACTCCGTTTCGCTTTCAGCAAGTGGGTTTGGAGGCTTACTCCCCTGCTGATGCAGGATCCGGTAGTGATGTGTGACTTCTGAGTCTCTGCCTGGTGAGGGCGTTGAAGATCTGTATTGACCTCACAGCCCAGTGGTGTGGATCTGACCAGTTGTTTGTGTGTTTTGGTGGTAAGAACAAAGGGTCTGCTGTCACCAAACAGAGAATTTTACATTGGATAGTGGAGGCTATCTCTATGGCCTATGAGGCATGTGGCTTGACTTCGCCTCTAGGGCTGTCTGCTCATTCTACGAGAGCTAATGGTTTCTTCATAGGCTTTCTTTAAGGGGTCTTCAATGGAAGATGTCTGTGTTCCCTATGAAAGGGAACATCTCAGTTACGTATGTAACCTTGGTTCCCTGAATAGGGAACGAGATACTGCGATGCTGGCCGTTCCCGTACATTCGATAGCGCTTCCTTCATCATGTGGAAATCTGATGAAATGACGTATGCTGATATGATGATACGTGACGTATGCATGGGGCAGTGCTAAGCGCTATTGGCCAATGAATTGACATGATGGTAAAAGGGCTTCAGACATTCGTCACACCGGAGGTGTTTCCCATAGCGATGACGCCATCACAGCATTGAGTTAACCTATGAAAGGGAACCATGTGCTCGTCACACCGGAGGTGTTTCCCATAGCGATGACGCCATCGCAGCATCTCATTCCCTATTCAGGGAACCAAGGTTACATACGTAACCGAGATGTTTTTCTACCGTGTCTTCTGTTTGCTTCTGTTGTATCTTTTGGAAACCAGAATAAATCAGTTTGGAAACAGGAAGATGCATGTAGATGCTGTGATGCTGTTACAAATGTGAAGGACATTTGTTAATGTCATGATGTTCAGCAATGTTCATTTAGCAATAACTGGTTATAGCTGTTAGTCCCCATTCACTTTAAGGGGCAGGGGGATGGCCAGCGTGGGGGGAGGACAGGCTAAAAAGAGAGTTCAGAGTTAGTTTTGAGAGGGAGAGCCGAGAGCAGTGAACGTTATTCTTTTTTTGTGTTTCCTGTTATGTACAGCATGGGTTATGGCCAAAACAGTAACCTCCTTCAGTTCTTTAATAAAGTTTTCAGAGGACTGAGAACGCCTGGTTCATTAGTAGCGAAACACTAGAATACTATCTAAAACTGTCTGTAAACTCTATATTATTGTCCAAACCAAAGCGCAATAATGTTCTGTTTATTATAAATGTGCAGACTGGCTGGCAAGGTTTTTATCATTCATCAGGTGAGTTACTGAGTCACTATTGTTATAGTTGTGGTGTGGAGTTTCATATTCTTATACAATTTGCATGATTATTAACTTTAAATTTATTTGCTAGTTATCCTCATTACCATTGTTTGGCAAATTTTCGCAGGGGAATCCATTTCAATAGGAATTCAAGCAATCAGGAACAATGCATAATCACAAAAGATTTCCCCAAGCAGTTTTCACATCAGGTTCAAGTTGGTCACGTGAACTATATGCATTGATCAACAGAAAGCTGCTTTGTTTGAATGTGGCTTATGTGTGAGCTGTTCTTTATACTTCACTACACGCTCCACCTTATTTATGCTGTTTGGTTGGTACTTATTATTATATTATTATAATTTATTAGTATAATTTGAAACACTGATTTGTAGCACAGATTACCATTTACTGCACTTGGTTATTGTACTAATTATTTACCCAAAGTGGCTAATGAATATAGCTTACTTCTGCATTGAAAAATAAGGTGGATTGACAATGGACAATAGACTGTCTGCATCCGAAATCGCATACTTCCCTAATATATAGTATCCTAGGTAAAAAAAACAGTATCAGACAAAAGAAGTATGTCCAAATTTACAGTAGTCATAATAGAATAGGCAAAGTACCTGAATGACCTACTACTTCCGGCATGATTCTGAAATGTGCGTATAATGGACACTTTACTATCCAATAAGGCCACTGAAGAAGATTGGCAGTGACTGTGAGGCAACGCAACTCATGCTGGTAGGTCACGTGACAATGACAACATGGCAAATGTAGTATATCCAGATCACATTCATACTATAGAACGTACTCTTTCTGCGCTCCTTAAGTAATTACTTATTCAAAAAATAGCCTAGATACTCAGACGTAGCCTATGTGACCACACTTTAAGTCACGAGTGTTCACTCCTGTTTCTGGAGATCTACATTAGTACTGAATTCAGCTCCAACCCTGATCCAACACACCTGAAGCAGCAATTAGGAACACCCCAGGAACAATTAGACAGGCAGTTTTAAGAAGGGTTGGAACTGAACTTTGATCTTTGTTGCTTGAAAGTGATCTGTACAAGAACAAATGTGAAACTATCTACAAAGTTCAGGACATTTTTTTTTAGAATACTGCTGCTTTGCACACACTGTAATTATGAAAAGGGTGTGTTATACCTGAAACTGGTCATGTTGTGTATCTTGATGGCCTGCTGGACATTTGTGTTGTTCATACTTATTGACACCAGGTTACTTTGGAAGTCCTGCTCAACAGAGGACAGAGGAAGAGCTTTTGACTCCACATATCTAACAGAGAGAAGAAGCAAAGTATTAAACCTGATGTTATGGTATCAGCAGTAGCATATTGGTAGTGTGCAGTGTAGCATCAAATATCCATGTATCCCAATCCCTTTATCAAATGTCTTTAGTCAGTTTTAGAAAGTTTTCAATGGATAAAATTCACAAAATCTCATCCGAAAGCTTAGAATGTTTGTAGTTTGACTGGTCTGTGTTGAGTCCGGTGCTAAAAGCCAAGAAAGAGCTACAGTCAGAATGGGTTATTACAGATTTCTATAGGTGGTGCTACCCATAAAAGTGCAATACCTAACAAGTCAGCACAAGCTTTTTGTCTTGATTTAGCAACAAAATTCCTAGTTTTGAGTCCACACCTAAAGATTAGGTCACGATTATGCTGTTTTCACATGTCGGGTATGTTAATTCCATCATATAAAGAGAAGTGTGGGCTCCTGGTGGGCCAGCGTCCTCCCCCAACACGCCTGCATGCCTGGAAGTTTCCAATAAGCCTAAAGCCCTTGATTAGTTGTTTCTGCTGTGTTTAATAGGGGTTAAAGAGCTAAACTCTGCAGGATAGTGGCCTTCCAGGAGACAAAAATGTAGAGGAAGGGTATGTAAAGGAGGGTGTTTCAGTCAAGACCTGATAGCATTCAGTACCTCAGATAGCCGAGCTGTTTGCAAGCAGAGAGAGAAAGCTCAGAGTCCCAGTTCTCTGCACAAACAGTCCTCCAGACGCCTTCAATGAGCACCTGAAGTACAGAGCTCTTCCCACTCAGACGCACTGCACAGGCAGATAGACACTTGACACATGAACAGCAACATTCAACAACAGCACTGAACGCTAATGCTAATGTTAAGTGTGCTGGTGCTCACCACAGCTCAGCTCATCTTCTCCGTGTTCACAATCAAAATGCCCATCACACTGTGCAGACATGCTAACGCACCCAGAGGCACATCGAAACTTCCCTGTACAGCTTAATCCAACTAAAGTGGAAATATGAGAATTAAATATGTGGGATAAGTGGTCATTTTAAGCATGTATTTCATTACATGCATTTATCTTCAAATGAAACATAACAGCGACACAATACACTGCAAGTAAATCCTTCCATTCATTGTTTCATTGCTTAGTGACTCATAAATTCATTGACTACTTTATAACAGCCCAACATCACCACTTTAAGGCTATACAGTAAGCTGATACCATAATGCAAAGCTGTGGCCTGTATTGGATTGTGCAACCTGAGTTGGAGACATCTTATGAAGGTTTGTAGCTCCTAGGTTGTGCAATCTAATCCAGTCTAATCTGTTAATTATTCAATGCAGTTGTGTAGGTTCATCTTTGCTAAGGGTGTGTTCTATGTTGTATGAAGTTTTCAATCGTCATACTTAAATAAAAGTAAATATAGGCTACCTAAATCTACAGTGACTTAAAGTAAATTAAAGCAGCTCGTTAGAAAAATACCTAACTGATAACTGAATAACTGATATTAAATTGTATAACAAAAATAATGGCATAGATGAGTGTTGGGTTGCTGGAGTCTGTGTTAGGTAGAATATGTAAGAGATAAAGTGATATTTTACACACAAAAAAGGTAAAATTATCATCATTTACTGATCCTCATGTTGTTACAAATATGTATGAAATTCTTCTTCTGCAGATCATAGGCTAAATTAATCTTTTGGTTAATTAGTGTTTATTTTTAAGTGTACTTTTGTTCATTGGTAGATCATGTTTGTTCTTAATGATGATACATCACTTTATTTTAATATAAAATTATACATTTTTATATTTAGAAATGAATTTACCAAATTAATTATTTAATATCTGACAATGCTGCTCTATGCGTTCATGACCATATTAAAGTCAGTGTAAAGGCATTTCAGATAACTAAATACATTATAAATGTTAGAAATGTATTGCTAAAAACACGTTACAAAGACTGTGAACTATGTAGTACTGAATTGTGGAGTTAGACCATTAAAGGTGCAGTGTGTAATATTTAGGAGGATCTATTGACAGAAATGCAGTATAATATACACAACTGTTTTCAGAGGTGCATAAAGACCTTACATAATCAACCGTTATGTTTTTATTACCTTAGAATGAGCAATGGACCCTTTTCACAAGGCTGTGATGATGCATTTCAACGGTCATCAGCATCGTAAATCCTCAAAAGTTTTTTTTTATATTTATATATATATTTTTTAAATGCATGTACATTTATAACACTATACCTTGTATTATATCACCTTTGCATCAAATTACAAAAAAAATAGTTAACGCTAATGCAAGGGTGTTTCTAATGCAGCGTCTATGGGAGGAACAGTAAATTTGACATCGTTCTCTCTGACTGCCGTTATCAGTCTCTCTCAAAAATTTTTGAGAGTCATGAAAACACTATCGTGTAGTTTTTTTTGCTATTTGAGCAAATGGGAATGCAAAAAATATTTTGTGGTACTCTCCCATTCACTGCTCTCAAAGTTTATCCAACTATGACGACTTCCGCTGCTGAGAATCCTGGAAATGTGAAAAAGGACCATTTCTATCTACATACACTGCAGGTCCCCTTAAATGGAAGTCGCTATTTTGCGCCGCCATGTTTTTACAGTAGCCCTAAATGGACAAACTGCTCTAAAGAGCGTGTTTCGTCACTATGTAGTTTTTGCGAATAAAACACTGACACAATGCTGAATAAGTAACAATAATATTCGCAATAACATATTGGTTTACTGAATAATTAAGTAAATATAATTCCTTAATTTACCTTTGTAAAGAAACCGTGTTTTAGACAACGACATCTTTATCCTGTGTTGGCCTCCGTAGCTCCTCCGTGTGCAATTCGCTACCTTACCACTAGATGCTGCTAAAATTTACACACTGACTGCACCTTTAATCAGTTTCTCACCATTTTTTGCCTTTAGGATTTTTTGGGCGGGCCTGAAATCATGTCTTGATGACTCACTGGAGCCACTGAACATGGCCCCTCCCCTAACACAAAAAATAACTAGAGTGCATTAGCATCAGTGGTTCGCCCGCTCCATCGCGAGTAACTGTCATTGCCGTTAGTTATTAGCTACAGAGTACAATTTGCTAGCTAGCTATGCATTCGTCATGTAAATGCATATTACGTGGTTGCAATAATTTACAAAACAGCTCGGTCATCCATTCATGTTGTAGCGGTATTTGACAGTTGAGAGGCGGCAGCTTTCCCGCAAGTGGGCGTGGTTTCAGCGCCGACAGCATTTGAGAGCAGAGAATACCGCTTATATATTTTTTAAAGATTTTGATACCTTATTTCATTTACTTGGCTTTTTCATTTACTTATTTATTTTTTATCATTCAAATTTGACTGGGTGGTTAATAATGCATTTTTCTGTGGTGTGACAAACTCAGAACACATATTTAATATTGTTTTACACTGACTTTTTGGAAACACAGTAATAAGAAGTTTTTGTCCAGCTTCCCACCCACCTTGCCATACTTCCAATCTTCACGAGGTCCCCTGGGGTCCCTAACACTTAACCACCCAGTACTAATCTAAACTAAAGTATATGGTTCCCTATAACACTAGTTCACATGAAACCAGGTACCCAAGGAACATCGCTCATGAAGAGCTCATATATTTTTAATCAAGTAAAATATTGATTTCCAAAACCCAATGAAGTGTTACTGTACATCTCTGGGTGTATTGAATACTCCCTAAAGACATTTACTCACCGCCCAATCCAATTCCAAGCACAATAGTGAGGGTGAGCAGGACACAGGCCCCGATAAGTATCTCCATCCTGCGTGCAAACAGTCTCCCCCTAAGTGTTTTATCCTCTTGATATCAGTTTCATGAAGTCATACAATGCATGAGATGAGAGAGATTAATTTGTATACATTTAGCAGACACTTGATACATTTTATCGATATGTACTTGTTGATGTTTGCATCATGTGTTACTAGCTGAGCTACAGAAACATACAGAATCTCTTTGTGTATTTTATTATGTAGTGCAAATACTTGACAGCAACAAACTTAATTAGTGTTGATGTATCACATGACTAAAATGTTTTTGGGTGAGTTTGGACCAATGCTTTTGACAGCATTATTGAAGGATCAAGTAGAATTCAGAAATTATGAATGTAATTATAAACTACACAGTCATAAACTGTGCTAATGTTTTATTTTATTTTATTTTGTACAAGTCCATATCAGGAGAAAACTATGTACAACATGAAATATAAATTTTGATGATGTATATTGTTACCTGTAACAAATGGCTGGACTTTGGTAACTGGCATTGAAAGGCTGGGCTGGGCTGAAGGGGTTTCTGTGAGAGGGTCTTTGGTTGGTTTGACGGTGCTGTCATCTGGTGCAGGGCTGGCACTTGAACTGTCCAGCGGACTGGCATTGAGCAGGGTCGGGGTATCCACAGAAGGAATGTCATCCTCAGTTACAGAGACCACCTCTATTTTCTCAGGATATATCTGATCGGTTGTACCCTGTGTGGAAACATGAAGACTCAATAGTGAACCAGCATTCTTCCTTAAGTATCATTTATACAGATTTTTCTTAGATGGTATTTCATTTTATTTAAAAAAAAACAACAACTGTAAAAATAGGGCACAATGTACTGTATTAACATTAAGGAATTAACTTTGTACAGGTGTTGTTTTTTTTAAACTTTGCACTGCATCATGTTGTATTTTTATCATTAACGTAAATGTCAGTAAAATTAATGGATAATGTCCTGTTTTTTTTTAACAGTGTACAGAAAACAACTGTTGTTTTATCATTAAAATACTATTATATTTATTTAGATTTTGAAGTAGCTTTTATTTTTATACTTTTGGTTTGGTCATTTTGTGTCTTTGTCTTTTTATAATATTTCTGTGTTTTTTCTAGTTGTATTAATATTAGCTCTTCAAGCCAAGACAACATTTCAAATGTGTTTTTAAGTTTATTTTTAGTGTAATATTAATATTTAATTTTATTGCAGCTTTATTTCAATTAACTGAGTAAATATTGTAAATGGTTCTCAACTAGTGGGTTGCATCTGATGGGACATCAAAAAAAATTTTTTAAATGCTAATACTAAAATTCGAACTTTTAAAAGGGAGAAGAAAATGCTCTCCATATATTTTGTCATTGATGTCAATATTTTGAAATAAATTCATCATAATTCAACAAATCAAAAACAATTCACCGTGATCAAGGGTGAGATCTCAGAATAATACTACACTGTAAAAATGATTTTTCAAAGTTGTAAAAAAGATAACTGAAATACATTTTACAATAAAACACTATTCCAGTCTTTTTACTTCAAAATGTCATGTTTAATGTGTTTATTACTGTTTCTTTGTGAAATTTACTAGCAATTCACTAGCTGAGTGAAAAGTAAATCCCACACCATTTTTTTTCAGTCCATATGGCCGATAGGATAGTTAGAGCCTCACTTGTACATGCAAACATAAATGAGTTGCTCTGCGGTCTTACCTGACCATCTGCTTGTGTTGTGTCTCTACAGGGAATAGATCCTCCATTTATATCAGCCCCAACATCTACATCTGCTGCAGACTCCAGTTCCTCTGGATTAGCCATTACTTACTTCATACACTCATCTTAACAGCACCCAAACATATACAGTTAATTTCAGATTTGACTGGGGAAAGACAACAGAAGAAGTAGAAGAAGAGTAAGGAAGGTAGATTGTAGTATAGCACACTATGATAATCGACCAAACAAACAACACGCGTCTAATTTACCTAATAGAGTTATAAAGTCCATCTTGTCTGATTAGCTTGAAACTTGTTCTTTGTGTTGATCTGTTCATTTTGAGTCTCCTCTGGTCTTGTTAACTCTCACTATTACATACTGAGACAGACTCTTAGCGATAAAGAGGGACATCTGATCAGTTTGAGCGCTGAGAAGTCGTGTCATCGTGAGAGGGGATCAGATCACCCAACGTCTCCCTCAATACAGCTCAGCTTACAGACAGGCCTGTGGCCCTGATCAAATGCAGAGGTGAATGGAGGGCCTTTAAAAAATAGGGGACAGATACGAAGATAGAGAAAAGATAGACTTCATAATGATTCATTGTGATAAAATGAAAACTGACGAAGTGGCCCATGATTGTGAGACATTAGGGCCATTTGGCTAAGAAAAAGTCCAGGAAAAGCATAGATTAGGAAGTGAACGAAAGATGGGGTTATGCCTTGTCCAAGTACCCACACTTGTGGTCTTGGCCACTTGAGAGCACATGCACGTGACAGGAAGTATGTGCGCAAGACTGTCCCAGGTCTTAAAAACGCCAAAGCACATTGCCCTTAAAGCACATTAAATCCACACTATCTTGAATACCGCTCCGGAGCGCTATTCGAGGCTAGTGTATCCCATGATGCATCATGTTTTGGAATAAATCATGAAATTTTTGCCGAGATCTCGCGAGACGTCACGGAAACCTTTCCAATGCAAGTTAAATATTAATGTATTAATTAGATATTATTACATATAATTTGGTAGAAAAACAAAGTGTTGCACGTTTTATTGGTGCAAAGATGAGTAGTGGTGATATTTATTTTGTAAAAACATTTGCAGCTGCTTTTCATCACTTAATTAGAAGCACCACAAATGAAATTGTCTCATGTTATAGGGACTACTGAACAGACATTTAGAAGTTGATTTTAAAATGCAAAGAATTTAAAATAAAAATAAAGCTATGTAAACATTTGAATTTTTACAACACTATAAGTGTGTCCCATCAAGTAATGAAAAGTTCGACACACACTTGTGGTCTTCATCCTCACTTGGACACTTGGGCCAAATACAGGAAATACGCCATATAAGTAGTCAAGTGGTCAAAGACCGCAAGTGTGGGTATTTGGAAAAGGGGAAAGTCTGGGTTTATTTTCAGCATTTGTTTGTGGTAAATGACTGCATTTGCATAAATACACAATTCTGAGCACAATGTTAATAGGCAAGATTTAAATGTTGGTATAACAAAACCTTTTTTGAAAATGTAAAGGCCTTAGTTAGATGATTGGACAAATTGAGAGAGAAAGTTGTAGTTTGAAGGTTACATAAACCTTGTGTCCTTTAACTGCTTTGATAGTTTGAAGAGAGAAGGGATGAGGCCTTTGTGACGTGAAGCATGGCAGGCTGAGAGCCGTGGGAGGAGAGTGAGGCCGGTGCTAATGAGCAACACCTGTGCAAACACACCAGCCTTTAGACCTGTGTCGCAGGTGATTCTCTATAACACAGGCACCACCGGCCTCGCTCCTCTCCCACGGAGACAACATAATAAGGGGACATTTACACAACAACATTTTCAACTAAAAATGGAAGATGTTTTATGCATTTTGGTAGTTCATTTACATGACAGTGGCATTCTGGGGGCATTAAAACGCAAACTTTTGAAAACGGGTTTCAAAGTGCAAGTTTTTGAAAACAGTTTTTAGTCTCTGTGTAAACTATAAAACTGTCGCCTTGTCCACCCACACTTGTGGCCTTGGCAGCTTGAGAGCACATGTGCGTGGCGTTTTAAAAAAGCCAAAGCGTAGTGCCCTTTGAACACACAATCTTTGAACGCGCTATTTGAGGCTTAGTGTATCCCATCATGCATCAGCTTCTAAAAATAAATCTAAATAGTAGAAAAACAAAGTGTTGCACATTTTATTGGTGCAAAGATGAGTAGTGGTGATATTTATTTTGTACAACATTTGCAACTGCTTTTTATCACTTAATTAGAAGGACCACAAATTAAATAGTGTCATACTGAACAGACTTTTAGAAGTTGATTTTAAAATGCAAAGTATTTAAAATACAAATAAAGCTATGTAAACACTTGCATTTTTACAACACTATATAAGTGTGTGCCATCAGGTAATGAAAAGTTCTACACACACTTGTGGTCTTTATCCTCACTTGAACACTTGGGCCAAATACAGGAAATACGTCATATAAGTCGTCAGGTTAAGTGCAAAGACCGCAAGTGTGGGTATTTGGACACAGGGCACGTGACATCATGCGCATGCGTATTATGTGTTTATGTAGTGTTTCTTTACAAAGTGACATCGCCAACTTCTGGCCTGGCATGCATAATACAGTATTTTTAGTAGTTTTCGCTGATTCGTGTGAAAAGGATTGTTTTGCCTGTGTTGTCACCTGTATGCAAAAACTTTTGAAAAATGCACAGGAAAAATGCTTCCACTTTTAGTACATTGTTGATGTGTAAACATACCCTAAGACAGTACTTGAATTGGTATATTAATAATGAATATGCATGTAGGGGGAGTGTATATGCTTGTTTCTCTCAGGTAGTGTTTTTGAAGCTGTTGAGGTTGGAGAGCTCATGGAAGACTATCCTGTTTCTCCACCTATTTACCTTTCATGTCTTAAAGGGGTCATAGGATGCCCATTTTCCATATATGTTTTAGACACTTTATGTTTAGATCATTTCTATTTTGCGGGAGTCCCGCGAATCATTTTATTCTCCCGCATCCCGCACACACACGAGTATCTTCCCGCCCGCACCCGCACTCGCCCATCAAGAGTTGTCCCGCACCCTGTTGCGTTGGGTCCCGCGGGTCCCGCGGTACTCCCGCGGGAGTGCAGGTCTCTAGTTCAAACTACTTGTAAAAGTGCATGTAGCATCCTATGACCCCTTTAAGGTCCGTTCACACCAAGGACGATAACTATTAAGATATAGTTCTAAAAATCGTTCTCAATATTAAAGAATAGCAGAATCCACACCACAGATATAATGATAAAGGCACAGAGAAACGATACCGTTGGAATCACTTTCAGCATGATTTCTTTCCAGCTGATGAACGATAAATCATTGAGACCCAATCAGAATCATGCTATTAAAGCGGCAGGTGAGCATGCTTAGAATAAACAGTCAATATTGTCCGCTGATATGGACGCTAATATAGTTATCCTTGTACAGTAGTTATCGTTCTTGGTTTGAACAGGCGTTTATTCAGTAAGGAGTCAATTCAGCTTTTAATTATTTTTTTTTCCTTTTTGCAAATTCCAACATGCACTGTTATTCAGCATGTGCATCTTTATTTGTAGTTCAAAACTGTCAGATGGATCAGGTTTATTTCATACAATGAGATAAAATATAGCAGCTGAGCATCTGCTGAGGCCTTGACATGCACTACATAGTAATACAATTACACATATCAAACTTATGCAGGACAAAATAGTTCACAGAAAATCCTGAAGTCTGTATTAGTGTTAACTAAAACTATTAAAAATAATTTAGTCATTGAAAAGCTGATATAAAATATAAATAATAGATGAAAAGGTAAAGAAAATTAGAAATGTTGCCTTTTGCCTAAGTTGACAATTTGACAATTTAAGTTGAAGTACTTAACTAAAGAAATATTTAAAATATATATATATTCTACAATATATTTTCTAAAATAATGGTATGTATTTAGATCCCATTTACAATTAAATTATACACACATTAGAGACAAATAAATAAATAAATATTTACACATTCATTATACACACAAATTATATGAAAATATCAAATACATGGCAAAGATGAATGCACTTTTGGAAGTTGAATGTAAGGGAAATGTCATTTTGGAATTTCTGTGGTCTAATGTGATATGTTCATGTTCATGATGAAATTTTCTTTTATTGCTGTAATTAATTTATAGCATTAACAAGATTACCCGTTGAATTCATTTTGGGAGCGATGACTGATTGAATGTATTTTTAGTCCAGTGCCTGTATATAAGATTAGTATTGACCAAGTTCAGAGGCTGTCATATGTGGATTAACAGAGGTGGGAATGTCTGTAATCACCCAGAACAAACTCTATCAAGTCAACCATACTCTAGCAACCACCCAGAATATCCTAGCAACCAACTAGCAACACTTTAGCAAACATCTAGAACATCTAACTTACCAAACCATTTACGTTTTTTAAACAAGACTTTAAGACAAGCCAGCATAAATTTGTCTTTCAAACTTTTCAATCTAGTTATTACAGTTTTTCTTACAGTTTTTTTTCAACTGCTTATACATTTTCAAAACATTGCCTCTTTTTTTTTCAAAACTTTACACACAAATCCAAGAATTGCACGCACAAAATGCCTCACATCTCTGCATGAAGCACTGAATTCAAAATATCACAAACACATCTCAAAATCAAACATTTGCAAACACCTTTGCCATAATATTGGTTCTGGTGTTTGAGTGTCAGGTTTCAGAAATTGTGTGACAAGTAAAGATTTTGTGTGTAAACAGTTGAAAAAAAACGTAAATGCTTACACACAATTCAAATATGACTTTCCTGCCCAGTGAACACTGAGATCAATAGCACTGTAACAAAAAACTCTTACTAGGATTCAAGAATTATTTTTGCAGCTCAATGTCTTTTACAGTATACATAAATTAAATTACAGATACAGATGTATAATTCAGCAATTTTTGGGAGAAAAATCAATTTCATTTTACTACTGTAAAGTAATCTTGCAGTAGATGAAAAGCACTTGAAAAGTTCAAATTCCAAAGAATTGTATGAACTTGGCACGCACTACAATACAGTACAGTAAAAAATATAATTAAAAAAAAGTAAATTTAGCATCCTCTGCACAGGCCCGTAACCACCTATGAGGTATTTGCTCATGTGAAGAGGATGATTTTTCATGTGAAGAAGACCATGATTTTTTTTTTGAAAATCGGGTTAAGTACAAAGCCTGGTTTACATAGGCCTAATAAATAGCCAACGTTGTGAATATGGAAACATTTGGATTCATGCCAAATGAGAGAGTAAGAAAGAGGATTATAGGGCCAAACAATAAAAAAAAAAAAATCTCCAGAATAAAGTCATTAGCCTATAATGTGAGATTAAACTCATTAAATATCCAGAAAAATGTAGAAATTAAATATTGAGAATAAAAATAATTATTTCGAGAATAAAGTCGTTCATCAGCATCGCCAACTTTCTCTTTGCAGACACTGACTCAGAAAACAGTTTAGTAATAAGTAGCCTAAATAAAATATGTTCTAGCTATTTATGCGATCTGCTTGGTATGCAGTACATGGATAATTGTGCGTGCATCTATTAATCATTTTGAGTCTAATATCATCCCATACACTCAACACATATCATTGGTCTCAGTATTAATACTTGTCAGATAGTGTCAGTGGTTATTTTCACTGAATGCCATGCTTATACATATATGCATAAAACAAAATATCTAGGTATGTTCAGAATTGTGTATTGCCATACTATTCTTAATAATTCTGATTATGTATCATATGCAGAGTATGATAATTTATGTATGCATTTTATACTTGGATGACCTACTGCGACTTTTCGCAAATGTGCAACAATGTAGCATATGGTCTCAGACTGTTTCAATTTTATGTCACCTACTTAAAAAATACACTGTGTACTATACAGTATTCAGTCAGTAGTAAGATAGTATTTCAAATGGTGTGCTGGTACATTCATTCTGTTTTTAAGCAATAGACAGTCTACTAGACAGACAGCTGTCATTCGTTCAGTTGTCAAACCACATATGTCAGCTGTGCAGCTCTGTGTTAAAGGTTATTATGACAAAAGGTATGATAATGATGGCTTACTATTAGTCTGCTAATAGTATTAAAAATTCATCAAGTACTGGGATGTTTGCCAAATCCACTTACACACATTATTTATGACACAAAATACAGTGTCATGTGACACAGAAATATCCACTGCAGTCGTTCTCAGCCTTTTTGACTGCAAGGCCCAATGACTTTCTTCAAAGGCTCCATGACTTTCCCTGTTGTTTGTGATTTGATGAGTTTCTTCATCTGTGCAGTTACAGCTTAGACAAAATGACAACATAACTGATATAAAACATAAAAGCATCCAGTGGAAATCCATGACAGAGGCATCAGGTCCACAAATACCAATATGGCCTCCAGGTGAAGCACTTTGACATGCTGTCAGGTTATGACTGCACTGACACCTATAAAACCTTCTCTGAGGCCCACAGTTTCCTTCCTGAATCACCAGTGCTGCAACTGACTGACTGCTGATATATTGAAGATAAATGAACATAATGTCCTCCACTCAGTGTAAACATACTTCACAGGGACAGTGTGCCCCTCCACTCATCCTATCTCCATCCTTTTAAAACACATTTTCTGCACTGATACCTCTACTAAATGAACACTCAGAGCAGATGCACAGAGGAAAGAACCCACGCAGATACACTTTTTCGTTTGTGTATATGACTACATAATAAAATTTTATCATATGAATGATACAGTCTCTATATACTGTATTGTATAGTAATGACACAAGTGAATGTGTAGGAAGTGTTTGATTTGTTTGAGGACCTTACTTTGCTTCCATTTAAGTTATTAATTCGTTTGCCTTTATTAATTTGACCTCAAAGCAGTGAGAAACTCTGTTTCTGTTCACTTACAACTAATAATGCACTACTAGTACAACTACAGTTGTTGATAACGTAAAAATACCTGCTAGTACTGTATACATTTCACTGTTCAGCAAAGGTTAACATGGAGATAATTATTGCATCTCAAGTGTATGAACAATTATATAGAAACTTGTTTCTGCCACAGAATAAAAAAAAAGTACAAAATTTAATTGTGAAATTTGTGAAATCAGGTGATCACAGTTTGTGATGAGGCATTACTAATTACCCCTCTTGGTCTGGTTTCTCTGTAAAATATTTGTTTAAGCTAGGGTTTAGAGTTTGAAAGTTAATATAGTGATTCTGTATTAATATCTGAACAGCATTGCTAAACCATGATTTAATATGTTATTGTGTAGAGTAAGAAAATCTAATCAAAATAATTAATCTGGGTGGGTTTATCTTGGTATTGTTTAACTCCCTTAGTATTGGAAAGTTTTCATCAGTTCAAAGCTCAGCTTTCCTTGTGTTGAACAGCATGTAGCAGTATTATTTTCCTTTCGGTGAAGCAAAGCGGGAAGCGCAGTATGATTCCCCCCAGTTTTTTCCAGTCATCTTGTCTGTTTTTAGGATTGCAAACAGTGAGGCAGTTTCCTGATTTTTTTATTTAGATTTAAAAGTACAATACCATTGCATGGAAAAAAAAATACCTAGTGGACAGTGACAAGGCACATAAGAACTATAAACCATACAAACAATATTCTGTGCTGGGGATTTTTTTAAATGACTTTTCTGCAGGTTATTTCATTATGCCAGTAGGTGGCAACAAAAGACAGTTTTTGTGAGTGAGACTATAAATATTTAATTCAAACAATTTATTCATTATACTGATTAAGGAATAAATCATGACTGTCTTTATGATGAGAAATTGACATATTTATTAAACATTCATTACAGAACGAAGCAAGAAACTTTTATTTTTTATTTTTTGAGTAAAAAAAAGAATTACTGGACTGTATGTTAATATACTTTTTCTGTGATGGTCTTAACCAGCCTTTAAAGTCAAGAGTGATTCAGGAGGGTCCTCGTTCATCACTCGTCCAATTTATGAATTATGCTTTGTTGACTGTTGGTTCATCGTTCACTGTGGGTGTTGCGGAGGAACGCGACACTGTGTCCGCTCATGTAATGGCCGCACTAGAGCACGCTCACAAAATGTCGGCAACAGCGGAGCCCGTTTGCAAAATGGCAGCCACAACAACCCCCCGTCAAGTCACAGCTGATCTTCCTGAGTCAAGTCAAGTCACAGCTGATCTCCCTGAGTCAAGTCAAGTCACAGTTGATCGTCATGAGTCAAGTCAAGTCACAGCTTCCATTCCTCAGTCAAGTCACATCACAGCTGATCTTCCAGAGTCACGTCACGTCTCAGCTGATCATCCAGAGTCACGTCACATCACAGCTGTTCATCCAGAGTCACGTCACATCATAGCTGATCTTCCAGAGTCTTGTCACATCACAGCTGATCATCCAGAGTCTTGTCACGTCCTTTCTGTTGCACCCAGATTATCAAGGTCAGTCCTTCAGTATCCCAGTCTGGTATCCAGTGTGAGGGATGCAACACTGGTGTCTGCACTCGCAGCTGGTATCCCCAAACCCACTCACTCTAGCCCTCCTGTTCCTGAACTGATTCCCTTGTCTGAAGCGCTTCCCTTGATGGGGATCGCTTTATGGTGTGTTTGGGCTGCATACACCACCACAGAACCTCCCGAGGTGGAGGCGCTCGCTTCAGCTCCTTGCGTTGCGGTGGCGCCCAGCGATGCACTCCCAGCCTGTCGTGTTGCGGTCGAAGAGACCGTTACTGACTTCTCCCTGTTTCTTGATGTTACTGCTGTAGAACCTCCAGAGGTGGCGGCAACTGCTGCAGAACCTCCAGAGGTGTCAGTGGTATCCATTAATGAACTCTCTGCCTGTCCTGTCCAGAGGTGTCAGTGGTATTCATTTATGAACTCTCTGCCTGCCCAGCCACGGCCAAGGAGGCCGTTTATGAGTTTTCAGTCTGTCCTGTCGCGGTCAAAGGGACCGTTGCTGAACTCCGTACCGGTCCTGTTAAGGACGATGTTAATGAACTCTACCCGTTTCCTGATGTTACTACTGCAGAACCTCCAGAGGTTTCAGTGGTATCCATCTATGAACTCTCTGTCTGTCCTGTTCCGGCCAAGGAGGCCATCTATAAACTCTCTGCCTGTTCCGTTCCGGCCAAGGAGGCCGTCTGTGAACTCTTTGCTTGTCCTGTTCTGAACCAGCCATGGAGGTTGATTGTGAACTGTCTGTCACAGCCAAAAACTCTGCCTTTGAACCCTTAACCCTACCTGTCATGAGCCCAGAAACTATTAATTCTCCCCATGTCCTTCCCGTTAACCCTGTCACTGCCATAAAGATTATTCAGGAACTGTCTACTTGTTCTGTTTCCCCAAGTGTGTCTAATTCTGAACTATCTGTTTTGCCAGTCTCAGTCAAGGAGTTAAATGATGAATGGTCTGTCCACACAGTGTCAACCCATGAATCTGTTCCTGAATTATCTGTCTGTCCACTAATTTCAAGTAATATGTCTGATTTTGAATAATCTGTCTGTCCAGTTTCAGTCAAAAAACAGGTCTACCAGTCCAGTTTCTCGTAATCCATCTAATTTTGCACAATCTGTCTGTCTGGTACCTACTAATGAGCTTGATGTTAAATCACCTGTCTGTTCAGATCCCACTGACAATTCTGATGTCATACTATCTGCCTGCCCAGTATCTGTTTATTAATTGTGTTTTAGTCCATTTGCAGTCAATACATCCAGTTTTGAACTGTCTGCCTGTCTGAGTTCTGCTCTTGAATCTAACTGTGTACTGTCAACCCACTCAGTTTCTGCCAATGCCCCCAACTATGAACTGACTGTCTGTCTGTCCAGCCACTCTTGAGGAGACCAACACTGAACTTTTAACCCTGTCAGTCATGCCCAAAGAGACTTTTAATAAGCCCACTGTATTTCCAGTTCCGGTCCTTGATGCCGTAAATGCACTGCTTGTATCTTGTATCTCAGTTTTCCCTAGGCCCCAGTGCCTGCCATGGGATCCGGATCACTCTGGTCCACCTTGGTGGTCTGCCGACACGCCCTGGTGGGCTTCTGCTCCATCTGCTCCGCCTGCTTTGCCCTGGTGGGTTCCTGCTCTGTCTGCTCCACCGTGGAGGTCTTCTGCTCCGCGCTGGTGGGCTTCTGTCCTGTCTGCTCCGTCGTGGTGGTCTTCTGCTCTGTCTGCTCTGGCCTGGTGGTCTTCTGCTCCTCCGTGGTGGGTCTTCTGCTCCGCCGTGGGGATCTTCGGACCCGTCTGCTCAGCTGTGGTGGTCCTCAGCTCCACCTGCTCTGCCGGCTCCATCCTGGTTCTCTGCTCCGCCCTGGCTTCCTGCTTCACCGGTTCTGCCTTGGTGCTCTGCTCTGCCAACTCTGCCTCAGTCCCCGGTCTCTCCACCTGGCCCTCCGTCGTCCCTCCCCCTGTTCCGCCTCCGCTCCACCGCCCTCCTGGATTATATTGAGTTAGGAGCGTCTGGAAGTCGCTCCTTGGGGGGGGGGGGCTATGTCATGAATCCGTTCTATAAACTTCCATTCATTCACCACCAGAGGTCACCCGCTCTCCACATGGACTCTCACACTACACAGACTGTTACACATCACCCTGGACTACATTTCCCATGCTCCATTGCACTAATCACAAGCTCACCTGAAACCAATCATACACAGCTGCTACCAATAACACACACTATATAAATCAGTCTCACACCATCATTCAACGCGGAGTATTGTTTGCGCATATCACTCAGTTAGTGATAACAACGTTACGGAGCCCTTTTCCTAGTCTTGTATTTGTTCCTAGTTCTAGTCTAGTCTTGCCTCATTGTGTTATCTGATTGCCTGGTTGCCTGATTCTCTGCCTGCCTTGGATTTCTCTCGCCTTATCGTTTGGACTCTGTTTGCCCCTTTACTGGACTATCGCCTGTTTGTGGATTACCCATTTGCCTTGCCCTCTGGATTACGTTCGCCGATCGAAGACCCTCGCCTGCCCTAGGAATACTCTTTGCCTTGCCTGTGATGTACCTGTGTTGTTGTCTGACCCTTGCCCATTTTTTGACCACGCCTTTGTAATAAAGCCTTGCACATGGATCCGCACGTCTCATGTTCTGATTACTCCGTAACAGTTATAAATGGCTGTCAATGTTTTGATCAGTTGGAAAAAATTGTTCGGAAAGTAATTCCAATGATATTTTCCCTGTTTTCAAAACACTGATTCATTCAAGAACTAAAACACCACTACTACGTTTTCTGTTTTGTCTGTGACAGTGTGGTAATTCCAATGATATTTTCTCTCTGTCTTATTATTGTTATGGCTGTGGTGTGGCAGCATGGCTCGTTTCAGATGATTTAACTTTGTATTGCTCATGGTCCATTATCATGTTCCTGGCATTCTTGTTGACATTTGAACATGTTTGCATTGAATGGGTTAACCATTACACTGAATATCTACTTCTTTCAGGGCGGGTTGCTAAGGGATCTAATGGGTTTCTAAGGGCTGTTTGTTCTTGCTCTGCTGCTCATGCTGTTCACTTCCCATCCCATCAAATTATGAGAAGTAATTTGAAACAATACTCCCGCTGTTCTGGGTCTTTCTCACAGTGTTATTTGTGTCCTCCTCTGCACAGTTCACACACCTTATTTCTCAAACAAAGCATTTTGTTATCCTCTTAAAAAAAAACCTTCTCTTTCTTCCCCAACAAGATCAGGACTTTTATTTGTTAATTTTTGTTTTTCGAGTGAAATGAAGTGAGATCGAAGCTAAATAATGCTACATGGTTAGTAATCGAAACTGAAATCAGTTACTAATGGGTCAGTCAGTAAATATAAGAGTGAAAGAGATGTTATTGTAGAGATAATAATATAATTTGGCAGAGAGGATGAGGAAGCTTGTCCTCTAGGGGGACAGAGCTCTATTTTGGGGATTGGACAGTTATCAGGACAGTGATGCATGTAAAATAAAATGTAGTGCATTGTTGCACTGATACCTTCATCACTAAATTCACATTTATTCCTGTCTTACAGTTTAAAGAAGTACAGATGCACTGTACATTGTCCTAAACTATTCCATCCTTAAACCTTCACCAGATCTTTACCAGCCAGAAGAATTAATGCTGAAGTGACATGAAACACATTTGAGAATTCAGACATTACAGTGAGAAATAAATAAAACTATTTAGAAATGGATAAATCAAAATGGTTAAACAGTCATTAATGAAACATTTGAACATAAGTCTAGATAAACTAATTTGGTTAGAATTAATTTGATAATTTTTTTAATTAAGGCATTAAATTACTTGAAGTTAAACATTTTTAGTAAACTTAATAAGGGATAAAATGCAAAATATAATTTTCAATATTTCTATATGGATACTGTAGTAATATTTGATTATGTTCAAATGCATCCCTATATTAATGTCCATGTTGCAGCAAATATAAGACAACATCCTGTTTTGTAACTGACAGTGGAAGTATCACATCAGCTCCTTTACATCAAGGTTTAATTTTTGGTTTAAATGATGCACAGCAGTATTTTTAACTGCAGTTATTTGAGCATCTTTTGTCATCTTTCACTCAGCTTGTTTGAATCCAACTTGTAATGAATGAGAAGTACTGCTCGATACATTTTTTTTTCTTATCATACTGTCCTTAGTGAGAAAATATTGCTTAAATTTACACCATCTAATGTTGTTTGCTGTAACATGATCTAATATTTGTATAGTGGCAGGTGTTCCGGCTGTGTGAACCATCTGAACTTTCATCTTTCTCCCCTATAGGTGTTAATTAAAGAGTTTAATACTGTATGTGACTGTTATCCAATTAATCTGTAAAAGTCTATACTATACTATACTTGTGCTTTTCAGTGTGTGTATGTGTTTGAAGCACATCTTTTACACCTTTTCATAGTGCTAGTAGAGAAACATGTCTGAACTTTTTGCATGGTTTTGCTTTTGTAGATTTTTTCATCAGCGTTTATTTAAATAGGATAGGCAGCTGAAAGTTAATTATGTTTTGAAGGAACAACATTTTTTAGCCCTTTCAACCCCCTTTCTGCTACCTAATTACAAGGGTTTAAGATACATATGATGCAGACCTGAATTAAGTCTTTCTTATGCTAGGATATGAGCACTGGAAAGGCCAAGTGTTGACTGCGGATGAATTACATGTCCTGTACGAGGGGATCAAGCTTAACAACGTGAACCAATATGACTATGTGCTCACAGGTACTCTTACGTCTGCTGTTACTGAAATTACTGATGTGCATTATTCAATTACTGTCAGACATATCACAAGCCCAGATTGGTTTAAATAGGATTATGTATGTCCAAAATTATTAAAAGTAACATGACTCTTTATAACTATGATTACATTAGGCATGATTATTAATAAAACCCTGCCCTTCGAAGCTATGTCCACAAACACTGCTTAGAATAATGGTCAGTTGATATGATCCAGATGTTTTCTTTTTTTAGGGTACACTAGAGATGATTCCTTTTTGGATACAGTGGTGGACATTGTACAGGAGCTGAAGAGGGAAAACCCGAGCCTGGAGTATGGTGTATATAATAAAGCAGTAACATATTACAATGTTATGGTCTCATTTTGTTAATATTAGCTAACTTGAAAAACAATGAATAACTGTATTTTTTATTAACAAACAAAACAAAGATTAATAAATAAATATTTCCCACATATTATTTCATGTTAGCTAATGCATTGAATTTGTAGTTCATTTATAAAACTCTAGATGACGCAAGTAATTTACATGCAGTCTGCTAGCTATCACACTATTAACCACATGGCACAAGTTGATTGGTCTCTGTTGGCTCTACAGTCAATAAGATTGTTTGTTCAACATTTAAATATTGTAGATCAGTGTTTGCTGTAAGCTGGTTCCTCTGAATCCCTCCACTTCCCCCAGCTCCACCTGTCTAGATACGTATTCTACTGAATTTATGCCAATTCACACAGCAGCAGCATATCTCTGATGCTCACAGTAGTATGTCTGTGTATTGACTGTAGCAAGTTGTTGTGTAATTTCGCTTTTAATGAACCAATAAACCTTATGTATACACTTTTCCCCCATCTGTAGCTGTCATGAACAAATACAGCCCTTACCTCTTATTGATGGGAAGTATAATGTGAAGTTCAGGATCCACAGCAAAACGTCCTGATCAGCTCAGCAGAGTTCTTACCACTATGAGGCCCGTATTGGAGATTTATGAACTACATTCAGATAATGTGTTACCCTTAATAAATTACTCGGAGTCTTGATTGAAAGAAAGTTTATCGAATCACCATATACAAATGGTTTCGCTTTATTAAAACCAATAACTCATAAGCAAAAATCAAGAAAGTAACAGCGTGTATTCTTCACCCGTTTCTCGGCCCCGCAAAATCATAAAGCACTCGATTATATAGAAGAGGGCGTATACAAAATCCCTCACCTGCAAAGCATCTATTGAAACCTTCTGCTTCCCTTCTTCTCCATTTCTGCTTTCTTTTTTGCGTTCCGATGATGCCTCCTCTGCATGGAGTCTAAAAGCAGATAATTAATAGGAATCTCTAGTTTTCTTTTTTGGTTTAATCTTCTAATATGTGGAGTTTGACCGGGAAATTGAATAATTTGTCCTTCAAAGTGCATACAGCTGGAGCAACAGCATAGCAGATCTAGTCTGCCAAATACATTAACATTGTCATATACATTAACATGCTAAAACTTTTCTGAAAGTTTTCATTACTTAAATCATTTTAACAAATGAGACTTTATTATAAAGTTTTAACCTTAAAGATGTATCTGGAGTTCACTCAGTGAGACTCGATGGATTGCTGGGAATTGTACTGTGTGAGCAGGGGCGTAGATCACGCAGGGGACGTGGGGGATGTGTCCCCCCACTTTTAATATCACGTAAATTTGTCCCCTGCACTTTTTCAGGCAAGTGTGGTTGCATAGAGGTTTTCAAGAGCCGGTGTGAATAAATATAGATTTAAATTCAAAGAGACAGGATAGTATGTGCATGATCTGATGTTTTATTCGGAACCAGAATAAGGCAAGATGAACATCACGGAGCGCAAAAACACTCCATGCAGTGTATGTTTCATTCATACTCGAAGCCAGAGGGCGCTCTCGCGCAGAATGTCGTACCAGGAAATCCCTAATATGGACAAAAGTGTCTATAGCTGTATGAAAACAGTTGTTTACTTTTCACAGAAAAACAGAGACGTTTGGAAATATGAAGACATTAAACATATGATTGCGACAATATATGGTTTATTTGTGTTTTTCAAGTCATCTCCAGGTAATAAATAAAGTATTTGAACAATGCAGTACTAACTGATATAGCATTCATTACAGTATAGAAACTATTCTGCCTTATGTGATAATAAAAAAAACGTGATAAGTGTTTGTAGTATATAAACAAATCATTATTATTGCTTATTGTCCAGCAGTGTATTTGATTTCTTAGCCAATTCAAAGCTAGAAATAAGAGAAAAATTAAAGTTGCCTATACACTACCAGTCAAAAGTTTTTGAACAGTAAGATTTTTTATGTTTTTAAAGAAGTCTCTTCTGTTCACCAATTTATTTGATCCAAAGTACAGCAAAACAGTAAAAATTTTAAATATTTTTACTATTTAAAATAACTGTTGTCTATTTAAATATATTTTAAAATGTAATTAATTCCTGTGATTTCAAAGCTAAATAATTTTTTTAGCACCAGTCACATGATCCTTCAGAAATCATTCTAATATTCTGATTTGCTGCTCAAAAA
>NW_015551034.1:428723-429199 GCF_001515605.1 Sinocyclocheilus anshuiensis | reverse complement strand
ATAGAAATCTTTTGTAACATTATAAATGTCTTTATCATCACTTTTGATCAATTTAAAGCATCCTTGCTAAAAAAAAGTATTAATTTCTATAATTTCTTTTCTTTTTTTTTTTTTAAAAAGCTTTTGAATGGTATAGTGTATAATGTTACAAAAGCTTTTCATTGAAGATAAATGCTGATCTTTGGATCTTTCTATTTATCAAAGAAAAATTTATTTGCATTTCAGTGAGTGAAATAAGTATTTGATCCCCAAGCAAAACATGACTTAGTACTTGGTGCAGAAACCCTTGTTGGCAAGTACAGAGGTTTTGTAGTTGGTCACCAGGCTTGATCCACTCCTCTTTACAAATCCTCTCTAATTCCTTAAGGTTTCTTGGCTCCCTCCACAGATTTTCTATAGGACTGAGGTCTGGAGACTGGCTAGGCCACTCCATGACCTTAATGTGCTTCTTCTTGAGCCACTCCTTTGTTGCCTCG
>NW_015551034.1:428235-428598 GCF_001515605.1 Sinocyclocheilus anshuiensis | reverse complement strand
AAGACCCATCCATGACCCATCTTCAGTGTTCTGGCTGAGGGAAGGAGGTTCTCATCCAAGATTTTACAGTACATGGCCCGTCCATTTGCCCCTCAATGCGGTGAAGTCGTCCTGTACCCTTAGCAGAAAAACCACCCCAAAGCATAATGTTTCCACCTTCGTGCTTGACTGTAGGGATGGTTTTCTTGGGTTCATAGTCAGCATTTCGGAGCTCCAGACCGAGGCTGATTGATGTTTTTTTTGTATTTCTTACATTTCCGAATAATCGCACCAACAGTTGTGTCCTTCTCACCAAGCTTCTTGCTGATGGCCTTGTAGCCCATTCCAGCCTTGTGCAGATCTACAATCTTGTCTCTGACTCCC
>NW_015551034.1:416609-428038 GCF_001515605.1 Sinocyclocheilus anshuiensis | reverse complement strand
TGTGGAATGGAAGATACAGATTGTGTGGACAGGTGTCTTATACACCTAACGAGCTGACATCAGGAGTAACTTCTTAAAGTGACAGGATTAATCTGTGTTCCACATGGGCACATAACCAATCTGTGGGAGCCAGAATTCTTGCTGGTTAGTAGAGGATCAAATATTATTTCTTATCTTATTTCACTCACTGAAATGCAAATCAATCTCTAACCTTTATATAATGTGTTTTTTCTGAATTTATTGGTTGATATTCTGTCTCTATTCATTAAAATAAACCTACCATAAAAATTACAGACCCTTCACTTCGTTGTAAGTGGGCAAACTTACAAAATCAGCAGGGGATCAAATAAATATTTCCCCCACTGTATATATATATATATATATATATATATTACTTTACAGTTTACTGTGGAGACGTGCTGAAATCGCGTCTGGTCTCTTACTGTATCGCGTACCTTGTCAGTGTCTTGCGCTTATATATATATATATATATATATATTACTTTACATTTCTGTCCCCCTCACTTCTGAAATGATGGCTACGCCCCTGTGTGTGAGTCAAACATGAATCATGATATAAATGGAATGCTATTTTTGGGAGGGGTGTGCAGATGAAATTCCGAGCACTGATCCAAACTTCAACATATGTTACAGTATTTTATGTTAAGTTTGCTTATTTTTGCTGTTTTTCTGCCTTCAAAGTGTGTGATCCGGTGCTGGGAGATAATGGAGCTATGGTGAGCATATCTAAAATGATCAAATTATTTCCTGTCATCATTTGCATCTTATTTTTCTATTCAAAAATTTAACCCATTATTGATCAGAAACACTTTGTGAAACACTTAAGATGTGGTTAAAATAGTTTAAGGAACTAAACACTTTTGGGTTTTGTTTTTAGTATGTTCCCGAGAACCTGCTGCCTATCTACAGGGACAAAGTAGTTCCAGCCGCAGACATAATCAAAGTAAGTGTCCTTTTATGCTGGTCTGTGTCCTTTAATCTAAGGCCCTATGTGCTCCTAGCTCATGTGGTCCGATGATTCAATATTAGTATGCGTCGAGTGTGTCTGCTGTGATCATTTGTGATGGCTTCACCCAGAACAGATGTTCATGCCAAATGCAAATGGAGTCACTTAGGAATGAAATCTGTGGGTGTGTCAGAGATCTGTGCACATGCTTAGGACATATAGTTGTTGATGGCTCATGGTGTCTGGGCCTAGGTCGTTTTCTGATCCCACACATGCTTTCCTGTCTGTCTCTGCTGTTATATAAATACAGGCAAAATGGCACAATGGGGGCATTTGTGGATGGTTGAACTTTCATGTTTTATGCCTGTGGTTCACCGATAAGTCATCGCCATTATGACACACCCAACACATGTAAATATGTATAATTTCATTTTCTTTCTCACAGGCTCCTCACTGGTGAAACATAAGTTCAGAAAAAGATGCAGTTGAAGTAAGTTTTTATCAGCTACATTTTTTTTTTTGCAGCAGCAGCAGTTCTGCTTCTCAAGTCTAATTGGGACAGAAACTGAAACTGCTGGGTTTATTTCAGGCGATGAACCTGCTGCATTCGATGGGTCCGGACACAGTGGTTATCACCAGCTCTGACCTGCCCTCTCCTCTGGGGGATCAGTATCTGGTTGCCCTGGGGAGCCAGAAAATAGGTGAATTTGATTTCATTTCCACACAAGTTGGAGCCCAATGCAATGAAACTACAGTTCTTGCCATGCTTACTTCATACTTTTCATCATCACTAATTGCCTGGGGTGGAGTAAGTTGCCATCATATTTCAGAATTCATTTGCCTCGTTTGCATATCTTGTTTAAAGGTCATGCCAGGCAGCTTGTCTGTGTTTATACAACGGATAGACAAGGCTCTAAATTCTGATTGGTTGAGCTGTTTTTAAAACTGTTGTAAGAGGAAAATAAACCCACACCTGTGATAACACTACAATACTTTTTTACAAGTTGCTACGTTGTTTGGCAACCATGAACAGCCTAAAGTTAGACTAATAGAGCGCAACAGTCTGCTTCTGAAGTAAAATCCCATAAATTTTCTCCATAGGGGAAATGATGTTTAACAATAACTTATTAACTGTTAAAGACAGACCTACTGTGAGCTACAAGGTTGTTTAATCAATGGTTATTTCATTATTTCAACTTATTTTTGAAATAATGATATTTCAATAAACAATTAACCCTCATGTTGTGTTCTGGTCATTTTGACCCCAAGAGAATGTTCTCTTTTATGAAAATGCTAGTTAATGTTATTGTATTGGACTAAAACGTAATGACTTTGCTCACACAGGGTATAAAAACCTCCCAAATTTGGATAATTTTTTTACTTGTTTGGATTTTTTTAAAAACACTTTTTGCTTCAAATCAAAGATTGTAATGTTGTGAATGACCATATTGCCGGTTGGTTTGTTTCATAGCTTAAATGAATGCATGGTCTTTAACGAAGACTTTTCTTTTTTTCTTTTTTTTTTTAAACCCCTATGAGAAAAATAAATCAAAAATGCAAAACCGTGGCCAGGCGCTAATGCACTTAATAGGGAATGCAAAATGGGATGGGCTGAAATGTGGGGATGAGGAACCATAATTACAATGCATAAACATATGAATACTAATATATAATTAGTGCTTGTTCAATATCAGCACACTTAGCATGTGTTAATTAAAGAGATATTCAAACTGACTAGTGGTTTCTGTCTCGGGTTTCATCCCAGTTTCCAGTTTCATGATATACTGGTGTTGTTTTCCAGTGAGAGCAGATGGTACAGCAGATCCGAATGGACATCCCCAGGGTGGATGCTGTGTTTGTGGGAACGGGACCTTTTTGCTGCAATGCTACTGGCGTGGACGCACCTCCACCCAAATGATCTGAAGGTCAACAACATATCATGCTAACATATAGTTGCATTCTAAAGTGTAAGAATAAATCAGTTTGCTTTTGCTTGTGTAAGTTATATGCAGTGGCTACATTTGGTCATTTAAGCAACCTATAAAAATACATAGCTTAAGTGTACAAATAGTTTGGGGCAACTTAACAAAGGTACAAAATAAAAACTACAAATGCTGAATTATAACCCAAAGCCCTTGATCTGTTTTTGACAGATGGCTTGTGAAAAGACCGTTTCAGTCATACACCATGTCATTAAGAGGACTATTAATTATGCAAAAGGTAAGACCTTCTGTAGCTAAACAAATATTCCCTATATAAGTCTCTATTACAATGTGAGTGACATAATTTGTTAGTGTCCCTTTTTGGCAGCCATATTCTTACTTTTGTACTATATGATGACAATGAAACTCATCCCTTACCTTGGCTCATCTCAGAGGTGGCCGGTCCGAATCGAAAGCCCAGTCCTGCTCAGCTCAAGCTGCGGATGGTCCAGAGTAAAGCAGACATTGAGGATCCTGCCATAGTTTTGAACGCTGTTGGTCTGTAGTGCTTTAATCTTAGACTCTGTACTAGACAATATGAATGTCCTACATTTAACAGCAAGAGTTTACAATCACAATACTTTGGATGTTGGACACTAATGTTCTTAGAATTGAAACTGTGACTCTTGGTACTCCATAGTTAGTGCATTAGTGCAGGTACTGCAACCAAAAACTAACATGGTACCTTATGTTATTATGTTCACATTCCAGCCATAATGTGCATGTGACTATCTAGCCATTATTAGTATTTTATTATGATTTATGCATGTGTCTATCCGGATTAAGTATTTATTATGATTTATTAACACTAAGAGAATGTCTAACATATCAGTGTTGTCTAACAATGTCTTCTTATTTGTAACAGTTTATTTGATCCGTTTATTTGAGTCTTATTTCATCAGAACAACTGTACAAGCCTAGTCAGGCCAAGTTTGAGAAAAATGTCCATTAAATAATAAAAATCAATTGCCTCTACTAGAATGTGCCTGCTATAGTAGATATTAAAATCTTTAAGATCTTTTCAAAGATGTCATCTTTTTTATTCATGAATTTCAATTTGAAATGTTTTTAAATGATTATGGTGCAGCGGAAGACATTTTTCTCTAGGAATTTGTGTAATTACTGTGTACATTTTTTTGTGGTGTTTGTTGCCACTATTTGAATTGAATTCGTTTTCTTTCCTGCGGTACTTCAGAACATTTTTATATATGGGAAACGCAACTGAGGATGGTGATTTTGAAATAATGCTGCTATAAAAAGAAAAAGAAAAAGAAAATAATAAAACTCCAGGCATAACCTAAAATGCTTTCATTTAAATGTTTAAATGACAGTTTACTAACAACAAACCAACAAAGCAAATCCAAACAACCTTCAGTTACAGGCTGAAGTGTAAACTTGTTTTATTAAAGCATTGCTAATACACTAGGCTTGAAAGTAGGTAGAATAAAATTGGCAGAACAAAGGAAAGGGACTATAACTACTCTTCAAAAAATACTTCAAACATAAGTCAAACATATTTGATAACGGAAAGGAACAAAGGAAGTCACACTTTTAACACACTAGTTAATATTTTCACACATTAACACACTCACAAAAAAAAAAAAAAAGGAAAAAGCTGTCAAACCCTATCAACTTGTCATAAGATATCTTTAAATACAGTGCACTTCTACATTAACATTTATTCAGTTGGTAAATGCCTTTATCCAAAGATACATTAATGCTACATGTTTAATGTCATTTTATAACCATGTTTTTTTGAATGATTTATACTACATTGTGCTCTTGCTTCATGACTACGGCCCAATGTCTTTGTGTAGTTGCTACTGTATGACCTTCATGAGTTTTGTATGTGTTTACAAAATCAACAAGGTGCATGAAAAGAAACAGGAGTTGTGGACGAAGCGGAGTCCAGCCCGGGGTCGTCACATGTGGTTGCCGCAAGCCTCCTTCGTCGAGCCCGCCGGCCTCCGCTGACTCTAGGCCGCCTTGTGTGACGCTGTGTTTTGTTGTGAAAGCGAAACTACTTTGTTTGGCTTTCCAAAAATGGACACGACTAGAAATCAGTGGTTAAGTTGTATTTAGTGTGTGTGAGAGAGAGAGAGAGAGAGAGAGAGGCAGTGTCAGATCACAGTAGATTCAGCTGTCTTAACCGTGGCTTGTGTACTGCATCATTACTGTGTCTGTTCCCCTTTTGGGCTTGAACTGATGGTAAAACTAATGACATTATTTACTGTCTTTACATTTATTTTGAAAGATGAAGCTCGCGATTATGGTAAGGGACGCTACATTTCTGACGAGTGCTTGCGGTGTTCGGCCAATCACAATGCACTGGGTCAGCTGGCCAATCAGAGCAGACTGCGCTTGTCGGAAGGAGGGACTTTGTAGAAAACGAAGCGTTTGAGAGAGGCGGGGCATAGAGGACCTACAATAATGTACAGTATTTGAAAAATAATGTGTTTTTTGAACATTAAAGCATGTCAACATATTCTGTTACACCAAATACACAAAATAATGATCTTTAAAAAAGCATCATGTGACCCCTTTAATCCAGTCGGGGTTAATGATTTCAACAAAAAAATCCAAAAAGTCTCTCTTTGTAACAATGTTCTAGCACTGTTACCACTCTCCTATGCAAGAGAACCCTCTCAATGCCCAGGAATTTGAAATCAGAAAAATAATGTTTTCCAGACTCAAAATGACAAAAAACTGGAGAAGCGCTTGTCTCCCGATAACCATTTTGAGTTGTTGGCATGACAATTATCCCTCATTGATTAAGATCAGCTGTCAACAATTTGCAATTGTGTTTATATAAGTGTGTTGTTGCTTTTTTTTGCCTCATGAGCAATGAAGAAAGCATGGGCTGAAACGTCTGCTCTTTGGAATGTTTTTAAGACACTATGAACTTTTGAATATGGAAAATAAAACAATATTTAAAAATATTAGAAAAAAAAAGAATTATGGCGCACTTCTTAGGATCATTTCTAGTCATGGATTTGGTGCTCTGTTGAGAATAGTTGTGTCCCAAATTATGAACTATGTACTTGTGTACTTAACTGTATAGTGTATGAATTATGTAATGTTATTTTGTCATTCATCACCCGAGTCTTATAGGCCCTCCCTTCTGATACATAATTAAAGCTGCGAGAGTTGAATGCATAAAGTGTCTAACATTCCACACTTTTTCCTCAGGTAATTAAGTGCATCATTTGGACATTCAAAGTGCACTTTTTCTTTTTAGAATTTTCAGTGTAAATGCACTACTTGCACTATTTATACTAAAATGGCATACACTCTTAAAAATAAAGGTGCTTAAAAGGTTCTTCACAGCGATGCCATAGAAGAACCATTTTTGGTTCCACAAAGAACCATTCAGTCAAAGGTTCTTTAAAGAACCATCTCTCTTACCTTTTTATAATCTGAAGAACCTTCTTTCACCACAAATAACCTTTTGTGAAACAGAAAGATTCTTTAGATTTTAAAGGTTCTTTATGGAACCATTTAGACAAAAAGGCTCTTCTATGGCATTGTGAAGCACCTTTATTTTTAAGAGTGTAGAATAGTGCATAAGTACGTGAATTGGGACACACCTAAAGTCTAGTTTGTTCACCATGAACATATTCTGGGTTGACTGAACTTACTCACAGTCATGGTTTTGGATCCGGCATACCTGGAGTAAGTAAGATTTCAGTTTATCAACCGAGAGTTCAAGGTATATGTGACTCCAAGTTAACCTTGCCTTCTGGAACACACCTCAGAAAGTAGAACTTTGCTTTACATAGAATGTTGTTGAGAAGTTTGATATTAGAACAGAATCTTGTCTTTGTTTGTATTTGTTTATTTTTTTGTATTGTATGCAGCCTTTTAGCCCTGATGAAGGCCAGCGTGCCGAGATGTGTTGGCAAATAAAACGGTATTATTCTTTTTAGTTCATTTATAGTTCATTTTGACTTCACAAGTGTTGCTGGTATTGCTTTAAAAATGACCTTGATGTGAGGACACATTCTTTCACTGGTATGAAGGAGTGTTTCTCTCTGCTTGTGCTTCTGTATTATCTTACAACGCCTCTTGATAAGCAGTCGCTCCCTTGTGAATAAGCACATTGTACTGCTTTTGCTTGCAGTAGTCAGCTGCCTTTGCTGGGGCCCCACGTAAAAAAAAAAAAAAAAGCTTATCACACAGTTCTGAATAGTTCACAACAGTTCTGTGTGGAAAAATAAGTACACCCATACATTTAGTAGCCAGTATAATTATTTTTGTCTTTTAGCTCATTCCTTCATGCAGAATTATTTCAATTGTGATATTAGATGGGTTTCCTGCATATATGAGCCCATTAATGTCTTCTGAGCCAATCCTTTTTGGATTTGCTTTTCTAGTTCTGCTTCATCTGTTGTTGAAGGCCACATGTTGTCCTCAAGCAGTCCTTGGTGTAATTTTTGACATCATGATGGAAGTTTATTGGGCTCTGAACCAGAAAGACACCTCACAACCACAACACTCCAACCATCATGATTAACAGTTGCTATGAGTTGCTCCAAGCATGTTTGGAACTGTGGACAAACAACCATTCTTCACATATCTGTTGAATGACAAACTTCAGCAAAGCCTTAAGATTCCATGTAGATCTTCTGCTGTCCCTATCCAGAGTTGTCTGTAGATCCTTTATCCCTGGAGTTCTCCTAGACGAAGCATTTAATCCTGGGAAATTTTATGAGACGGCTGACCTGGAAAGATTGCCCGTGGTCTGAAAAAGTTTGCTGTTTATCTTATGTATAGTGGAATTTATGGAAAAACTTTAAAATTCCTTTACAGATTCATAAACTTCAAAAGCCTTTCTTCTGAGAGCCTCTTGCTGGTGTTTATTTAAGTTCCTCTTTATTTTTCTGCAGTTGATGTAGTGATAAATGTAGGGGTGTACTAACTTTTTCCACACAAGAAATTTCAAGGCTTTTTTTGTCTAGGCTGTAGAAGCGATTACAAAATGTACATTCCGCATGTTATTTGCTAAATTATATGTCTTTATGTCCTAATATGTTAATATGTCCTTCACAACACTGTAAATACATGTTTATAGCACCAAGTCTAATAATATCACCTTGACACAAGAGGCCTGTATCACAAATTATGTTTAAGTCGCTAGCTAGTTAAAATGAGCAAACTAACGGAGTGACCTTGCATTCTTTCAGTCCATGGTAGATTGTTTTTTAGCACTGTCCATCCCCATAGTGACTAAAGCTACACAGTTCATCTGCTCCAGGGTGGATAAGGGATCGCAATAAGACACTGGAGACATTGCAATGAAGTCAGTCCCCTGTATCTAATGCTCCACCCTACAGCACACTTCACACAAAAAAGTGTTTTTTTTATAAATTTTATGTGGTTGGCATTTTAAGTCAATATATTAAAATGGTATTATTGCTTTGCATTTTTCAGCAAATTACATACTTGTATATCGAGGGGTGAGAACCAGAAGGACATAAGTGACATTTCACCAACTTTACAGGAGGGCCAAAACAAAAATTGACCATAGTTTGATCTGATTTTGTGTACTGATTTCAATCTTTTATTATAAAAATGTGTACACACATGGATAACAGTATACTTATTGAACACTATTTTAACATTTATTCAGGAAAAAAAAAAAAGACAAAAAAAAAAGTCACTTACGCCTTTTTGGCACCAATGTTTTATTCAATTTCGTGTATAAAAACATGGGCGCATCTGCTGACAATATGAACAAAACATTACATTAATGAGTTTACAAGAAATAACAATCTGTTGTGATAAAATAAAATGTCACATAAAAAAGCCCTTACATCAAATTAGTTAATTGAATGTGATTAATAGCAAAGGAAAACCAGTCTCCTCTTGGCTTATATCGAAATCCTCTGACATTCTTCTTTACAAATCCTTGTTTTGTACTTCTAATTCTTGACTGTTCTTTTGTTTTGATCTATCCCTGCGCTTCCGCGTTCGTCACTTCTGAGCGGCGCATGCGCAACGCCGACGTCTTACGTCATCCGCCCAAAGCGTCTTCCGTGTACAACAGTGAGCGCAAGCTAGATTAAATTGATTATTACGTTTTAAATATGGTTGTTTTTCTTACAAAAACGCATTGATTCGCTACAGGAGGACTACAGGAGGACCCCGGAGCCGTGTGAGGCACTTTTTATTATGGATGGGCGCTTTATTTCACTTCTTTTGGACTGATGCACTGCAACACCCGCTGACGGGATTAAACAGCTTGGAAGATCAAAGACAATGTTTAATATAACTCTGACTGGATTCATCTGAAAGAAGAAAGTCATATACACCTAGGATGCCTTGAGGGTGAGTAATTTATGGGCTAATTTTCATTTTTGGGTGAACTAACCCTTTAATAGATTTGAACTAGTAAGAATGTGTGTCAAAGAAAGTTTCAGATGGAATTGTGAATTGTACATGAAATAGTAGCCTACTCTGACTGGCTGACTTGTAAAGCTTGGTGTCCACATAAGACTGTGGGATACTGCCATTTGTGCAGAGTGAGTAAGTCTTTCTTTTTCACAGCAGTGATCCCAGGTGGACATCTGTATAACGTTTTACTCACTGCATTTCTTGTATCCTTTCCCCAGTCATATCCTTTATATATGTCTGCCTGTCCCTTCTCTGCATTATCTCTCTTGTGGCTAAGCAGTAACTGAGTGCCTATATGATGCCTAACTATGCCTAAGTATAGTTCAACTCTATTAATATATCTACTGACATATTGCTCAAGACTTACCGATATAAAAATTATAATTAAACTTTATTTGGAGTACAACTTGTGCACTATGCACATTTCTCAACATTAAGCCTAAAATGTGTTTTAATGTCACTATTTATGATGGTCTTTAAATGCAAGATATTTAAAGTGTACCTGAAGCATACTTGCAATAATTCCACTTTAGCACAATCAAATATACTTCAGTATATTTTTATTTGGACTTCAGCACAATTAAAGTGCATTAAGCACAAAATTGAAAATTGTTCCTATTTAGCAGACTTTAAGTATACCAGATTAGTATACTATACTAAAAGTACAATTGCAGCGTATTTTTATTAAGTACATAAATATGTGAATGTATCTGTAGTATATTTACCGTGAAATAAATGTATTTCAAATACATTTTAGTATATTTATTTTTCATTAGGGTCATACCATCAGAATGTAAGTTGTTGGTTACTACCCGCTAGCTAGCTACAATTCACTGACAATGAATTCTGAATATTTAATTTTCTCCCTCATCATCCAGCTCTTTGTCACAAAATAAGATTAATATTACATCTTCAGCAGTAAAAAACTGGTTTCTTCTCATGGTTGACCTACCTGGCTGACATGTGGTGTCAGCCATTTTGACTCAAGTGCTATTCACAGGCTTTAGCCACAATACATTTCTCAGTGCCAAAGGGGCGTAAGTGCAGTTACGCCCTTTTGGCACCAACTGGTTTAGTATGTTAAGTGTTAAGTCTTTTGGTTTCTAATGAATAACTCGAAAATTATTAAGCATTCACTTGTGTCCTTTTGGCAGTAGAAAGAGCTCATCAAGAGCTTTCATTTGATATATATATATATATATATATATCCCAAAATGTCACTTACGCCCTTCTGGTTCTCACCCCTCGGTATGCAGTACCACTGTGTGGAGAGCAAAAAAAATAAATAAAAAAATGACATGGAGATCTAGTGAAGTCTACAGAGCTGTTGATCTGGGTTAGTCTACAAACCCTTCATGCATTACCCTGCAATAATATTCTCAAAAGCTCATGATCGAACCCAGACTAGACAGAAAATATTTCTAGTGAGCATTGTGAGAAGTCTAAACCGGGTTGGATTTGTTTAGTTTTGTCAAACTATTTCTGTAACTCTGAGCTTGTTCACGGGCTTAATGAAACAGGCCTCGTTTAGCAGAGTGTACAGAAAATACTAGTTCATGAAAAGCTATAGCATCATCTGTTTACAGTTGACACATGAAATGTTCTTATCCACTTTAGTCATCTTGTTAATTAAACAAATTAATTTTCAAGTTTGAGTGCATGTTTAAATACATTTTGGTTGAATATTTCATAGCAATTATAAATATTGAAATATATAAATTATTGGGAACCAAGCAGTATAGACAAGCTGAAGAAAAACTGAAAAAGTGTCAAGATCTAGCTGATACTAGATCAAAAACGGATTAAATTTGGCATGCTTACTCAGAATATGCTATTTTTTTTGTAAAATATGGACGTTAGCATTTCTACCAAAGAAAATACATGCTAAATTTCCCAGATCAAATAGCTGAGGACACATTGGATGGCTTCCACTCCCCATCTCTTTCATACTTTCTTTTCTGTCTCTCTAGTCCTAGAAATAAAAATGCCTTGTTTTTCTGTTGTGTGCAGAATTTAACCTAGTTAGTGTCAGGGAATTTTGATTCACATGCACTTTTTATGCATTATAGTGCAACATAGTTTCAGCAG
>NW_015551034.1:415386-416192 GCF_001515605.1 Sinocyclocheilus anshuiensis | reverse complement strand
TTGTGCCAGTCAACCTCTTTATCAGGGTGCTGATTTAGTTCAGACTCACCCCTTCCCCCAACCCCAACATTCATCACGTGAGCTGCAGCTGTACAACTCCATTCAGTATAGGACCTTTTCACATGACGTCACGCAACTTCCGTTCTGACGCGAAGCAGGGTATTCTTACTTCCGCCAGCATAATAAGCACTATCGCTACCAGCATGGAGTTCACCCAAACGCTTGTGCAATTGCCACAAATACGATTAGAGGATGACTGCTGCTGTCTATTCTCGTCCTCGTTCAGGTAGAGGCGTCTGGCATCTCAAACGAACTTACCGAATACCGATCGGCGAGATTTGCTGCTCGAGGCAGGAGTTGAAAACGGAGCACTGCAGTCATTGATTCCCGCGACTCTCGCGCACTGTTTGCTGTCTTTATTGCAGTTAGATGAAGTTGGTTAGATATATTTCTCAAATAAACAAACGTTTTAGACATTTACATGTGGTAACAGAAAGCCTTTTCATTCAGTAATTTATGTCCTGCTTAATACAGCGCCTGTATGTACAAGAATAGTTCAACATAAGCTTGTACTATTTAAATATCAATAAAATGGGGTCTATAATTTTCCGTTTTATTAATGTAATTCAGAAAAAAATATTAAATATATTAAGTTTATATAAAAAGCTTTTACAGTTAAAAACAGATGCCAGCATTTGTGTAAATAAATATAAAACGCAGGTCAGCTGTTTTTTAAAGATCACATTGCATATAGCCTATAATGAAAATAAAATACGATCGATCATATTAATAAATAATAATTCAAA
>NW_015551034.1:412403-413289 GCF_001515605.1 Sinocyclocheilus anshuiensis | reverse complement strand
GACGGACGTGTAAACTGCGCATGCTCCTTGACCTTGCGCTCAAACCACGCCCGCCTGATGTCGTCAGACCTGAAACACCCAGTATTTAGTCTATGCCGTTCTCTCAAGACCTCGAATGTCACATTTGCATGTGAGACCTGAGGCTGGACAGTTCCATCACATCTTATAGTTGACAACAACTCTTTTGGTTGTCACTGTACCTGTCTTGGATCATCAAACAGCCATTTCAAAACTATAGGACCTTTTCACATGACGTCACGCAACTTCCGTTCTGACGCGAAGCAGGGTATTCTTACTTCCGCCAGCATAATAAGCACTATCGCTACCAGCATGGAGTTCACCCAAACGCTTGTACAACTGCCACAAATACGATTAGAGGATGACTGCTGCTGTCTATTCTCGTCCTCGTTCAGGTAGAGGCGTCTGGCATCTCAAACGAACTTACCGAATACCGATCGGTGAGATTTGCCGCTTGAAGTCGAGGGAGGAGTTGAAAACGGAGCACTGCAGTCACTGATTCCCGCGACTCTCGCGCACTGTTTGCTGTCTTTATTGCAGTTAGATGAAGTTGGTTAGATATATTTCTCAAATAAACAAACGTTTTAGACATTTACATGTGGTAACAGAATCATTCAGCATTCAGTAATTTATGTCCTGCTTAATTCCATGCCTGTATGTACAAGAATAGTTCAACATTACTATTTAATATTTAAATATCAATAAAATGGGGTCTATAATTTTCCGTTTTATTAATGTAATTCAGAAAAAAATATTAAATATATTAAGTTTATATAAAAAGCTTTTACAGTTAAAAACAGATGCCAGCATTTGTGTAAATAAATATAAAACGCAGGTCAGCTGTTTTTTAAAGATCACATTGCATATA
>NW_015551034.1:411654-412346 GCF_001515605.1 Sinocyclocheilus anshuiensis | reverse complement strand
AATGTAGGAATTTCATTAATTGTAGAAGTCCAAAGTTCTGTAGAACTACGCGGCTGTCCTTTTTGTATTGTTTAAATATTAAGCCATATTCTTGAACTGGATAGTGAGTTTCTTTTCAGACCACTTGCCTTTAGCATCATTCAGATTTGCCGTCAGTTAACATGAAAGAATAAAAGAGCACTGACAAGGGGAAAAATAGCTTTAGCCAATCAGTTTTAATAGTTAATCAGTTGTTGTTTTTTTATCAACTAGCTTGTCAAATGTGTTTAACCCAACCCAGAGCGCTGCTTCTGCCTCCGGTCCCGACGCGGGGGAACACGGGCGGCAGCGCTCTGTTTTTGCGTCTCCCTATGTGAGGAGCTGGTACGCGTTGGGGACTGCTGCCGCCCAGCAGCCCCCGGAGCTGAAATACGGCGAGGAAGGAACCGCTGAAAAGCCGCCGCTTGTTTTCGAGCCTCCAAAGCTGTTGCTATCAAACATTGTTCACAAACATCAGTGTATTGGTGAATAGATAGATCAAATAGGCCAAATGATGGAAGGTTTGTGAAGAAATTTCATGCTCCCTTGCAAAAGTATTTTTTAGTATTTTTAAAATACAGAAATACAGTAGTTTATTTTGATACTTAGTGTGGCTGCTGTATTTTGTAGTTTATTTTGATACACTTAAAATTAAGGTATTTGGTATTTTATTT
>NW_015551034.1:398815-411465 GCF_001515605.1 Sinocyclocheilus anshuiensis | reverse complement strand
TTTAGTTCGACTCACACCTTTACCTCCACCTGGGTAGAGTGGGCTGCTGGCATATGGGCCATGTAATTGGTAGAAACAGCACAGCTGTAGATGGTGGTTCTGAGACCCAAAGTCCTCTAATCACGGCAGAATAACAGTTTGATGTATCTTTGCACATCCCTGTGTGTGTGTGTGTGTGTGTGTGTGTGTGTGTGAGTGAGTGAGTGTGCGTCTAACTAATGGGTGTGAGGCCCAGACACTTTTAAGAGAGATATCGAGAAAGAGAGAGAAATGGAAATAATGAAAAAAGAGAAGCAACTACAATACAACAAAAACCAAAGAAAATGAGCAGTTATCACAAAGCCAGCAGCTGTCTGTGGTAACCGTTACACCATCCTAAAATACACCCCAACCCCCCACTTCACTTTTTGAGATTAAAGGGACATCTGTTGAGGATATGCTGCTTGTGCCTATGATGCATGACAGTTTTCTTTCACAACACAATACCTAACAGGACATATGTCCAGACACAGTGTTCACGACATGGCAGCAGCAACAATACTACAGCGAAAATAAAAGTTACACCTTCTTTCTTTGCTTGAACATTTGGGCGGCATTATGCTAATATTTCCACGTGTTAGAACGAGCCGTTTTAGGTAGGCGTGGTTGACTCTTAACTTTTATAAAGAATATCTCTTTGGATTTGAGACTTTAGTCTTTGCAACTTTACAGATCTTCTTTATGCACCAAGAGCTTGTAACACTTCAAAGAGAAAGGAAAAATTGAAATCGCCCTATAATCTTCCTAATCTGCCTAACAAGCAGAACAGCCTGCAAACTGAACCATGCATTTGCTATTAGTCAGGAGCTAAAGCAGTGCAGACTCAAACAACTATGTAACATAAGTGAATGCTGTTCATTGCTGGGAATTTCCCTTTCAGAGTCGAGCTCTGGAGAGATCAGGAGAAGGGAGGCCGTACATAATGCTTAATACATTTGTTAGAAGGGACTTTTGCAGGCTTGAAATATAATATCACTCCCTCTTCATATTTAAGAGGTACTTTCCACCTCATCAAAATCTACTTTCAATTTACCTTACTTAGGAGAGCATCTCTAGTCCAAATCTTGCATTTGATCTCCCTTCATGTTAGCTGAAAACAGATGATCTTATCGGAATCCTCTTCTTACCAGTCCTAAATAACTAAGTTTGTTCCAATCAGACAAAGGCAGGTCCGGTCATTTGGAACATCTGGTTCAGGATGGAGTGCTGATCCACACACAGCTGTCACGGTCTCTCATCAGAAAGCTCTCCATTCCTGTGATATCAAAATATAACATTTAAACAAACAGACCACTGTTACTGATTTACGGTTAAAGTCAAAAGTTTACATACACCTTGCAGAATCTGCAAAATTTTAATTATTTTACCAAAATAAGAGGCATCATACAAAATGCATGTTATTGTTTATTATACTGATCTGAATAAGATATTTCACATAAAATATGTTTACATATAGTCCACAAGAGAAAATAATAGTTGAATTTCACAAGTTTACAAACATGATTCTTAATACTGTTGTTACCTGAATGATCCACAGCTGTGTGTGTGTGTGTGTTTTTAATGATAGTTGTTCATGAGTCCCTTGTTTGTGCTGAACAGTTAAACTGACTGCTGTTCTTCAGAAAACAAATTCTTTGGTTTTCCAACATTTTTGAGTATTTGAACTCTTTCCAACAATGACTGTATGACACACAGGACAACTGAGAGACTCATATGCAACTATTACAGAAGGTTCAAAACTATATAGCTATATATACACTGAACAAAATTATAAACGCAGCTCACTAACACAGATTTAGACAGATTTGTGAACAATATTTGAGAGAAATAGGCCTTTTGTGTACATAGAAAAAGTATTAGATCTTTGAGTTCAGCTCATGAAAAATGGGGGCAAAAACAAAAGTGTTGCGCTTATAATTTTGTTCAGTGTATATATGAAATTTTAATTTGTAAATGTAATTTTAAAAGATGTCAGATCAGCAAGAACTCATGGCCTTTTGCAAGAAACATTCCTTTGAGCCACATCAGTTCATGTTGAAAGCATGAGCCTTATTAATATTTAACTCGTTATGATTTATGTCTACCATGGGTTGTACAGGGTTGTAACTGCACAGGAGAGACTGGATTACCACTTTCATCCTGATCATCACAGCCATTCTTGTTTAGAGCGCTCCACTGTCCTGTAGGAAAAGTTTAGGCAATTTTAGCTTATATTATCATATATAAAATCTAAATATTCACACTACAGTTCAAACGTTTGTGGTCAATGAATTTTTTTTTCTTTTATTCAAGCCATGATGCATTACATTGATAATAATAAAAATAACAGTAATCAGCATATTAGAATGATTTCTGAAGGATCATGTGTCACTGAAGACTGGATGCTGATGCTGAAAATTCAGCTTTGATATCACATGAATATACTCCATTTTGAAACATACTCAAACAGAAAAAAAAAACATTTATTTTAAATTGTAATAATATTTCACAGTATTACAGTTTTTCTGTATTTTTAATCAAACAAATTCAGCCTCAGTGATCATAAGAGACTGTTTTCAAAAACATAAAAAAAAACTTACAGACTCCAAACTTTTGAACTGTATATCTATATACACTCACCAGCTGCTTTATTAGGTACACCTTGCTAGTACCGCGTTGGACTAGTAATGGGCAGTTTCATGAAACTTTGAAACCTTTGCAAATCATTTGTTTTGAACCAGTGGTTCGGCACACATTTCAAATGACCAAAGTCACGTGATTTCAGTAAACTAGGCTCTGTTATGTAAGAACTGTTTCAAAGTGTTTCCAAATTTCAGTGGTTCTCTGTGAACCCATGAATCATGCAAGTTCACTGAGATTGCCTACCAGCGGTGAACCATTGAACCAGTGTCTATGGTTTTTACATGATCTCGGATCAGTTTTACAAATTTGTAGAGACTTTAATGAGACATTAATGTGCAATTAAAAGGAAAAGTAGACAATCCCTCCATAAAACAATCAAAACAACAGACACTTCATATTTAATGGTATTTGATTATGTTAATTTCATTTAAATTACTATACTTCCAAAAAAACGTTTGCAATGGGTTTGTAAAAGCTATGCATGTTTTGGTCTGAGTTTGTGTTGCATTTACATCCAGTGAGTGGTTTCAAGTGCTTAGACACAGTGAATCATTTTGCAAAGCAATTGTTTTTTGATTCAAAGCTTTGAAAAGGTTTGTTTCTCACATCTCTAGGTTGGACCCCCTTCTGCATTCAGAACTGCTTGAATTCTTCATTGGCATAGAAACAACAAGGTGCTGAAACATTCTTCAGAGATTTTGGTCCATATTGACATGACAGCATTATGCAGTTGCTGCAGATTTGTCAGCTGCATATCTATGACGCAAATCTCCAGTTGCACCACATCCCAAATGTGCTCTGCTGGATTGAGATCTGGTGACTGTGGAAGCCATTTAAGTATAGTTAGTATAGTCATGTTCAAGAAACCAGTTTGAGATGATTTGAGCTTTGTGACTTGGCGAGTTATCCTGCTGGAAGTAGCCATCACAAGGTGGGTGATCATGACAGTGGTCATAAAGGGATGGACAGTGTCAGCAACAATACTCAGGCAGACTGTAGCGTTTAAAAAAAATTGGTACTAAGCCCAAAGTGTGTCCAAAAAAACATCCCCCACATCATTACACAAGCAGAAGCAGCAGCTTAAATCATTGATACAAGGCAGGTTGGATCCATCCTTTCATGTTGTTTACACAAAAGTCTGACCCTACCATCCGAATGCCACAGCAGAAATCGAGACTCATCAGACCAGGCAACCTTTTCCAATCTTCTATCTAATTTTGGTGAGCCCGAACGGTTATAACCTCAGTTTCCAGTTCCTAGATGACAAGAATGGTACCCGGTGTGGTCTTCTGCTGCTGTAGCCCATTTTCTTCAAGGTTCGAAGTGTTGTGCATTCAGAGATGCTCATCTGTAAACCTCAGTTGTAACGAGTGGATATTTGAATTCACTTTTGCCTGTCTATCAACTCAAACCAGTTTGGTCATTCTCCTTTGACCTTTGGCATCAGCAAGACATTTTCACCCACAGAACTGCCACTCACTGGATATTTTCTCTTTTTTAGACCATTCTCTGTAAACCCTAGAGATAGATGTGTGTGAAGATCCCAGTAGATCAGCAGTTTCTGAAAAACTCAGACTAGCCTGTCTGGCACCAACAATCATGCCACATTCAAAGTCACTTAAATCACCTTTCTTCCACATTCTGATGCTCAGTTTGAACTTCAGCAGATCGTCTTGACCATGTCTACATACCTAAATGCATTGAGTTGCTGCCATGTGATTAGCTGAATAGATATTTGCGTTAACAAGCAGATGAACGAACAGGTTTACCTAATAAAGTGGCCGGTAAGCATATATTATATTACAACAACAAATATTCTAAAACAACAACAAAAACCCACCTGTGCTTCCTCATTATTGGAACGCTGTGGTACTTGAAGCCATTTCCTAAAATAAATTTAACATGGCATGACCAGATCGACCAAATATTGGTACAGTCTGCTATAATGTTAATAACCCAGCTCAGTGGTCCTCAACCCTGTTCCTGGAGCCCCCCAACACGGCAACTTTTTGTCTCTTTGTCTGACGCAAATACTTCAGGTTTTTTTTTTTAGGTCTAATTACTATTAATTATGGGCCCTTTTCACAGACTGTGATTATACATTTCCACAAATATAAAATTATGAACATACCAATGTTTTTTTTCAGTTAAAAATGAATGTATATTTATAACACTAAACTTTGTGTTAAATAAACTGTCATTAAATTAAAACTAGCTAATTCAAACTAAATTAACATTGCTTCATTTTAACTTTGTTTTTGCCAGGACATTGTTGATTGTTTGGTTGCATTGTTGATTGTTTTGGATGCTATTGCTGCAGCATCCCGCTTGTTAGTCCACATACTGTGATGGCCATCTCAGTGGTTTAAAGGGATAGTTCACCCAAAACTGAAAATTCTGTCATTAATTACTCACCCTCATGTCGTTTCAAACCCGTATGACCTTCGTTCATCTTCGGAACACAAATTAAGATATTTTTGATGGAATCTGAGAGCTGTCTGACCCTCCCATAGACAGCAATACAACTGAAATGTTCCCAAGTCCAGAGACGTAGCAAGGAGATCGGTAAAATAATCCATGTGACATCAGGGGTTCAACCGTAATTTTACGAAGCTATGAGATATGTTTCTTACTTTGTTGTGATTTGATCTGAACTAAAACTACGTATCCGCATGGCGCAGCTGACACAAAACAGAATATGCTGTTTACATCCAGTGGATAATCTCCAAAATGGCACCAGGGTGATGCGGAGGAGACGAATCGTTGAATAAAGTCTTTTTTTTTTTTCATGAACATAGCAGTCGTCATTTACTCCCGACATCTGAGCCGCTGAAGACGCAGAGTGTTACTTTCGTTTTTGAAGGGAATAGGCAGATCCCGATCGACCTAAATGTGTCTATGTTCGCACGAATCATTCGTGATCCAGCTTCATCTACAGTAGAAGTGAGTATAAGGATTTTTTTTATGAATCTTTGCAAACCGCCTTTCCTAATATGTGCTAGTTAGCAAGTTTCACGGCTTGAAGTTTACTGCCTGCTCGTCACCTGACAGAAGAGAGGGGCGGGGTGAGCAGAGCTCATCAGCATTTAAAGCAACATGGACTAGAACGGCGTGCTGAAAACAGAGCAGATTTTGACTGGGTAAAAAGGGTGTTTTTTTACACTACTATTGAGAAATTTTAACCAAAGCATGTTATAGACTTTTCATTAAGACCCTAAAGAATCATATCAACTTGTGGAAAATGAGCATCCGATGACCCCTTTAAAATACCACTCCTCATAACTGCACATTTAAAATCAAATACTGTATATCATAAGTACAAAAGCTCCAAACTCTCCTGTCACATTGAAGTAAAAGAAGTGTTCAAACCTACTGCTTGAATTTGAAAATCACACCAGCAACAGCAGCAAGAACAGCTAAACAGCTGACAAAACCAAACAGACCCCAACAGATGGTGCTGGATTCTGGAAAGAAGGATGGAGACAAGTAAAAAATGTCAAGTCCACACATCTGCAATGTTACTGTTATTCTGAAAAGGCAGACAAATGCTATAGCTGTTTATACAGACATGGGTTGTCACATTTTAGATTTATCCTGGATTATCACACACAGGATTGAAATTATGATGATACATGAAATTCGGTTAAAACAATCACAGTTTCACAGTTTTACACAAACAATATGCACTTATTGTAGACTTTTAATTTTTAAAAATAGTTTTATCTAAGTGTTGCATTCATACTTATATCTTACTGCCAAATGCATAAATGTAATTTCATAAACTGAAATTCAGCATTCTCAATTCAGTTCTGAGAAGCACACAACTTTTTTCATAGCATAAGAACTTCAAACAACATGTACCTTAAATTATAAAAACAAAATAGACTCACCAGTATGAACATTCACATACAGAGAACCTAATGAACTTCCATACTGGTTTGAAGCATTACAGATGTACAAGCCATTAAAGTCAGAGGACCGTTTTGGGACAGGAAGCTTGTTGCCTTCATAATAGAGAGTATTGTCTCTGTTAATAGAGATAGATGAAAGATCATTGAACATGTTCTGCTAGTACATAACAGTACACATGATGCTCCGTAGTAAAATATCTGTAAAACACTGAAACAAAAATGGATAACATCTGGAAAATTCAACTAGCAAACACTGGCCGACACCTCAGCAACTTGGTGGAACACCCTAACATTGCATCTGTCTCTCTCTGAAACATAAAACCTTCAAGCAACTAAGCCTACAACCTTTGCACTTGGCAAGACACAATAACAGTAAGTCGGCATGAAATTAAAACTGACCTTATTTATTTTCTTAATGCATGCTACTGGTCTTATTGTGAATGATTCAGCCATGCATTTCATTTTTAACCTTGCAATCTTTAATCAAAATGTCGTAACTTGTTCTCCCTGTGATATGACTCACTTGATATCTATGACGTATGCACATCCATGTTGCAATTATGCCAGTCACATTCAGATCTTCCTCCATTCCAATATGCAGTGCTGACTCTTCACAAACCAATCAACAACCGATGGATAAAATGTCTTGTCCCTATGTTTTTTGTCTTGCTCCCTAAGCTGTTTCACATGGAAATATGTCCCAGTATAGTAGTAAAATCTACAAAGAGATTGGCAGTTTAGCCAAAATATGCAAATGTAACTTGTCTTCTTTGTGCAGGTGTTAAAAATGGTTAGTTTATAGAATAACAACTCCCACTGAGATAGATGCACTCTAAAAAAAATATGGTTCTTTAAATAAACATAATTGTTTTTACACAAACACATGCACACACTGTAACTCTAAACTCAATTGTGTATTTCAGATGTATCACATCCCACACCCTCATCATCTGCAGAGAAAAATCGCTACATAATCACACCAAAATGATGGACGTTAAGGCATCATATTGACTGGATTGTGATTGTTTCACTGAAAGTTGGTCTTAATCACATCTTTTTTTTTGTTATTATTTTGTGTTTTACTTCTTTATGTATTTATTCATGTTCAATATATACAAATATTACTAATATTAATGATATTAACATACTAATATTAATGAAAAACTATCATTAAAAAGGTTATTTATAACACCAATAAGGTCCTATATAGCATTTTCAAAGCATGGTTCTATATGGAACCGTATAAAAAAGGTTCTATTTAGCACCAAAAAGGGTTCTGCTATTGTTACAAGCCGAATAACCCTTTTCTGGTACTGTTTAGAACAATTTTTATTAAGAGTGTGTGCTTAGTGACTTTTTCATAAAGCATGCCTTCAATAATGTATTACCTTCTTGATAATTATCTGACTGATTTTGAATTTATTTAAACTGAGTGCTAAATATATTTTTTACTTTTAACTGTCCATTAAGCACAAGCCATTATTCACATCCTGAAAAATAAATTTTTATTACCTTGTCCAGGTTTAGCTGGTTGGATCTGGGTTACTATCCACTATACACTTGAATTATTTAGCATTTGTTGGACAGCCTGAGAAATACATTTATATTACCTTGTCCAAAAGTAGCTGGTTGGTTCTGGGTTACTATCCACTATACACTTGAATTCTTTAGCATGTGTTGAACTGTCAGGAATTATAACCACTGACGCAGGAGGATCTAAGAAAAAATAAGCAGCAAAATATATCCATAAACACTATTTATTTGTGAAAATAAAGCCTTAATTTTTACACTGCGGTTTATAGAGTAATAATTTTGAGAATGCTGTTTCAGAAATGTGAAAAATTATTTTAAAATATATACATTTAATTAACAAAATTGTTGGCGAACATAACATGTATTTCTAGCATGAGTCACTCACTAAAAGTTTCATGTGGTGTTCCTCATGGCTGCACGCAAAACAAATACACAGCACAACCTGTGTAGTCTGATTCAAAAATTATGAGCTGGTTCTTTTAATGATTAATGAAGACTCACAAACTTCACAGAATTTCCCAGACTGAACCAGTCTGACGAATCATTCTCTAAATGTAGTCACAGAATCCAGCTACTAAATCAACATATGAGTAATTTCCTTAACTGTAAGTTTGTGTCAGTGCATTACTGCTTTATTTATACACTCTAAAAAATGCTGGGTTAAATACAACCCAGTGCTGGGTAAAATAGGGACAAGCCCAGCAATTGGGCTGTTTTGACCCAGCGGTTGGGTTAAATGTTTAACCCAACCTTCTGGGTAGTAACCCAACCGCTGGGTCAAAACAACCCAATTGCTGGGTTTGTCCCTATTTTACCCAGCACTGGGTTGTATTTAACCCAGCATTTTTTAGAGTGTAGCCATTAAGCAACTCAGTTTCTGTGCAACCAAAAAAACAAATGTGAAAGGCACGTAACAGTCGTATGCAGATTGTTGGTTAATACACCATATGTGCACTTACAATGGATGTTTATTGTGTAGTCCAGCACAAGTTCTTCTTTTAGAGTGCCATGTTTCACCATGCACTGGACATTCTTCTTATTTAAGTGTTTGAATGGGGCCCCCAGTAGGTAGGACACAACAGTAACAGTCCCATCTGGGTTCACTGTATGATTGGTTATTGTCCTGAGGAAGTTATTCAGATCTCCTAATCTCCACATCACTTCTGCCGGAGGCCGAGCATTAGAGGCAAAGCATGATGCCAAATTCATATCTAAAGAACCAGCAACAGGCTCCTCCCCTCTCACATTAACCGCAGGACGAGCTACATAAAAAAAAACAAAAAAAACCCCAATGAATTTAATTAATCATTAAATTTGAACAATGACTAAAGTAGCCCCGCCTGCTTGTGGTCCTTTCAAAATTACAAGCATTCACTTTTACAGTTATCACTTGACACAAACCATTTCTGCAGGAGGAAAGTCTGGTAGCAAGCATGGAATATTTCAATTAACTCCACAATTTCCATCATTGTTAGGCATGGAAACACAGAGATATATGCAGGCATTATGACACAGAATAACATGTACAAGCCATCTTACCAAAAACTGTGACGTTGATGTCCGTCTCTAATGGCCCACTAGGGTATAGGTTGAAGGTGCATGTGTAGATCCCTTCATCCAGTAGCCTCATTCTAAGCAGCTGAATTGATCCATTTTTCTCTGCAAAGTTCCCAATAAATTGTACTCTGTCCTCTAATCCATTCCTTTGTTCAGTTTTGCCACCTTGTCGAATGACAAAGAAGGCGTCCTCCTCAGGCTTTTCTCGTGTTTTTTTCTTCCATATAATACGAGTTAGATCATCATCAGTTTCAGTAAGCTGACACAACAAAGTGGCATTTTCTCCATATATGACTGTTGTATCATGACCAATAACCTTTACACCTGGAAAATACATAAAATACATTTTAACAAACATTGCAGAACCTGGAAGTGTAGAGGTAGAGTATAATTCTATGAAAGAGAATGGAGCATAAAAAATGTAGTAAAATGTTGTATACTCTTAAAGGCTAGAGTATAGTACACAAATAGCTTACACATAAAAACCAAAGTGGGTTTTAGCAGACAATGTACAGTATGTAGCTGAGTTGGGTCACCAGTATTACAATGAATGAGAGAAATGTAAACTACTACTATGGTGGCTTTAAAAAGCATGTCACTCATTCCAAATAAAAACATCAATCACCAAACAAGTTTTTACAACAGTTCTTGCTTTTTTTTATGACAGCATCACTGCAGCTGTTAGAAGCTCCAGATACCATAGAAACAGCCTTAAATTGAAATGGTGTTGTGAAACTTCCCAAGATGGCCACCGAGTGAAATGACTCTGGAAGGGACTTTGGCTTTTTTCAGTGGTAGTGGTTCTCAATGCATGCAGCCATATCTCTTGTCGGATAGGACTAAACAGACACAGTGACTCAACTGAAATTGTTCTAGCACAGAGTATTTTTATGTCATACTAGCTAGCGTGTGGTGTTTCAAACGCTTTGAAACAGTAAATCATTTTGTGAAGCAAATGGTTCAATTGATTCGAAGCTTCGAAAAGCTTCGTTTCTCCCATCACTAGTCTATGGGTGTATTCACACCTGTCTTGTTTGGTTCGATTGAATCTAACTCAAGTTCGTTTCCTCTCTTGGTGCGGATCTTTTGGGCAGGTGTGAATACAGCAGTCGCACTCGGGTGTGGACCAAACAACCATATCGAGACCGAGGTGGTCTCGGTCCACTTCCAAACGAACTCTGGTACGGTTGAATGGATGAACCAATGAATGGATGACCTTAAGCACACGTGTGGTTTTGTTTACAGTTTCTGGTTCACTTGCAAAAAAGGCTGTGTGAAAACGAATTGTATTTGGTCCGGACCAAAGCAAGTGAACTAGCGGACTTTCCAGTCGTATGCAGATTGTTGGTTAATACACCATATGTGCACTTACAATGGATGTTTATTGTGTAGTCCAGCACAAGTTCTTCTTTTAGAGTGCCATGTTTCACCATGCACTGGACATTCTTCTTATTTAAGTGTTTGAATGGGGCCCCCAGTAGGTAGGACACAACAGTAACAGTCCCATCTGGGTTCACTGTATTATTGGTTATTGTCCTGAGGAAGTTATTCAGATCTCCTAATCTCCACATCACTTCTGCCGGAGGCCGAGCATTAGAGGCAAAGCATGATGCCAAATTCATATCTAAAGAACCAGCAACAGGCTCCTCCCCTCTCACATTAACCGCAGGACGAGCTACATAAAAAAAAACAAAAAAAACCCCAATGAATTTAAAACGAATTGTATTTGGTCCGGACCAAAGCAAGTGAACTAGCGGACTTTCCTGGTGTGAATACACCCTAAAGCTGTGTCCCAAAGTTAAGTGCGCACACTTTGAAGGCCACGCCTCCAAAGTACACGAAGGACCCTCCCAAGTGCATGAAGGACGCTCCGCCTTCGCAGGAGTTCCTAATTGTGCCACCAGTGGTTCCCGTCACATAGCAACAGTGCGAGAGGAAAGCTGCCATCCTGACAGGACAGGTGGAGCCAGAATGGCTTTTTAGTTTTTATGATTTACGTCATAATGGAGGAGATGGTGATGTACCTCAGGCTTAGCCAAGACCGAGGACAGGTGAGTTACACTGGTTTGCTGCATCCTTAATTGCCGGATTACAACTTTAAATGCAGGTATTGGCTTGGAGCTTACTTGAATAATGTAATGATACATATGAAAAATTACAAAATACACACACACAGCAGTTCAAATGCTGACTGATATCTTACAGTACAAAGGTGCAATTTTATATAGTTTATTGTCTTGACCATGGTGATCATATGTAGACAGGTTTGCAACCCGGATTTTTTAGGCAGTTAAGCATAAAATAATAATAATAATAGAGCATTGTACAGCTCAATGACAGCTGAACAGTGGTCTGTTTGGCCGGTCCGAGTCCTTCGGATGCAGTCTTTGATATTGTTAGCAACAATTTGTTAATATTCTGACAATAAATGTTGTTACTTTCAGTTTCAAAACAATCAGTGGTGGTCTGAAAGGAAGTACATTCGTTAAGTATTCTCGTACAAATGTGAAGTACTAAGTTTTCTTTTTTTTCTCACAGGACAGCAACACTATAAAAATATGGTCTTTTACCCCAGCGACTTAAGACTGCTTTTGTGCTGCAGGGTCACATATAGACAACTTCATTGTAAAGAAAAACAACAAATGACTAAATATATAATCATAATCTATGACAAAAATACAACTATAAACTAGGTTAGTGGATATTTCAGTAGCAAAAGTTACTCTAGAAAAATCATGAGTGCACAATAATTTTATAAAATCCTAAACTTTTATTGAAAAAAAAAAAACATTATTTAGTGGGTAACAAATACAAGTGAGTAAGTGTAGGGCTAAATCTGGTAGGCCTACACATTGCTCTTTGTATTGTTGTAAAATACATTAATGAAAAACAAGTAATATATTTATATATAATATATACTATAATAGTCAACATTTGAAGTGGATCAAAACCTAGTGCTAGGCGGTATACCGGTTCATACCGAAGACC
>NW_015551034.1:393476-398456 GCF_001515605.1 Sinocyclocheilus anshuiensis | reverse complement strand
AAAAGACATTTCTTTTAAATGTATAGCAGAGTAATGAGGCAGCAACATATGATAGATAAGACGAACAAGAAAGGCTATTAATAATCTTTCATTGCGCAAAAGTATTATGATACTAAAGGCTACTTACAAAGCGGCTCAAAGCGCTTATGCGCATCCCTTGAAGCAACACGGAGTCACAGCGCGCAGCATAGAGAAGTTCAAAGCACAAAGTGAAGAGATATTGATGCGCAGTGTATTAAATATGTGCGTTAGTTTATTGAGCCTTTTCTTTTAACCGTTTTAAATTTCAGTTACTGTGCTCGTGACAAACTATTCATAGTGCTCTCTACTCCAGTCTTGGAGAAGGGTATAACTGCAGCCCGGAGATCTCAATTTTTTCCCCCAATCCACTTCAGTGCAAACTCCGCCCCACAGCTGATTCTAAAGATTTTATTGATTGTGTCAATTAAAGTGTTGATTTCCTACATTGTGCTACAAAAAATGCTAACCCCTAAACCTACCCTGACCCTAACCTTAACCAGTGAAATTGACTGCACGGCGGGATTGGCGCTGAATAGCATGGTAAAGAAAGTTTATTTACAGATCAAGTATAACATTAGGAACATTTAATCATCTTGGAGAGAGTTTCATCGTCTTGACTGTCATAAACGAATGTGACACACAGTTTGAATGCTGAATGGAGGATGACGGACAGCCGCTGCGGAGAGAAGAGTTTACGTGAACTTGACTTAAATATTCATCTGTAGGCTATCTCACATTAAACTATGGAAAAGCTTCAGAACACTTGAAATATAGTGCACGAAAACTTTTATGGTGCTTTATAATGTGTTTGTGGCTTTCGTGGGGCTTAATAATAACACAGAATAGTATACGCACTATATCGGATTTGGATCGCTCTCGTCTGACCGATACCCCATCCAACAGAAAATGCCAGTATCGGAGCGATACCGATACTAAATATCGGATCGGCACACCCCTACAATACTGTATACCTTTACTTTTACGCTCGATACCTTAAGCATATTAGAGTATGCAAGATAATACTTAAAGGATAGTTCACCCAAAAATGAAAATTCTGTAATCATTTACTCACCCTCAAGTTGTTCCAGGTTTGGAATTTTCATTTTTGGGTGAACTATCCCTTTAAATATTTAAAATATGACTAGTAGTTTTTCCTCAATGTGGTATTAGTAATGACTAAAAGTAGTTTACTAAAAGTAGTTTACTAAAGTATCTCAATATTTCTTCTACTAATTACTTTGTCATAGCTCATAACAATTTCTCTTTTCCTTCTTTCCTTAAATCAGACCAGACCCATGTACTGCAGGATGAACCTGAATGTGCCAGTGCTGGACAGGGTTTTTTAACGGTTTTCGGCTGAGCAGGGAGGCCCTGACAGTGCTGCTGGATCTTCTGAGAAGTGAAAAGCAACAGTTGGGGTGCCACAATCCAGACCCTGGTGTTTCTTTTCTGTCTGTCAACAGTACAGTCACACAGAGTGGTCTCCAGAGTGTTTGACATGCATCGTTCCACTGTCCACTGCATTGTCCTCCGAGTCGCTGAGGAGTGCTGGTCATTCGCAACCAAGCAATTCACCTCCCGAAGACCCCAGAACACTGAGGCAGGGCTGGGCTTAAAATTGATGTGGTTTTTCTGATGTTAAACCAAAGCAATGTTGTAAATAGTTGTAAAAAGTACTTTCAGTAATGTATAGAACAATTTGTTTTAATGTGTAAAAAAATGTATTTACAGGACAAAAAAATAAACATAAAATAATAGTTTGTGTAAAAATTATAAGCTGCATTAAAAAATGAACAATGTACATAACAATTACTTCTCTTTTATTTACACATGTGAATATGCATAACAAAAATACAAAAAGCACAGAAAGTACACATTTACAAATGTGAATATGAACGTATACAATTTACTAATTTCATTGTTAACTTACATAACAAAATTAAACTACAGAAATTAGGTTGTTTCATTGACAATGTGACATTTAAAAAAATATTTTGAAAAATTTTAATGTACCCATTTTTTCCCCACTGTTTTCTCTTTTGGTTAATAGAGAATGGCTAATAAATAATTTATTTGTTAACCATTTTCTCAAGAAGAGAAAACCTCTTCTCCAGTGCTCTTCTCTCCTCTGTCTCTCTCTGGAGTTTGATGTCCTCCCTGAGTAGCTCCACCAGCTTCCACTCACTCCCTCACCTGTCCCAGGACACTTGCAATCCTAAGGCAGAGCAAACAAACCATGCCTGTTAACAACAACAGTACAATGAATTTCAGCAAAAAATTTGTGTATTAACTTGCTTTGTATTTTTAAGTCCTTCCCCAGCAGGCTAATTTTCTCCAGAATAGTCCTAAAACAAGAGAAAATGGAAACACTCATGAAAAATATTAAGACAGGGGTGCAATCTTAACATTAGAAAATATGACACAGCAGGACATGCATACAAAATACTGAAGTGCTCAAGTTTGGTTAAAACATTTGTAGACATATCTTGCATGACAGCACTACAAAAACACAACAAAGGGAAAGCCTTAATATAGTGGTTGTCTTAAAGAGCAGGTCATATGGTATTTTAAAGTGTCCTAATATTGTGTCGGAGTTCCCTACAACAGGTTTAAATGCATCTAAGGTCAGAAAACATGTAATTTTCTCAGAATATACATTTAATATTAGAGTCATTTGCCAATGATTTCTAAACGAAATGATATGTCATCATCAGTAGAGTAATAAGATGATTCAATAGATCTTTGAATAGCAAATCATTCGGCTGGAAACCATTCAGCGAAACCTACAACCATTTAAACTTAAATTTAAACTGAGGAAGTGCACTTTTGTCCTTATTGAAGTGTTCATCTCATGAACATCTCATGAAGGAGGATGAAGTGTAACTTCTTATAATTTACAATAATTGCTTGTTATTGTGATCTGCACTGAGATGATTATTTAAAACAGTTTTAACATTTAAAACTAAAATACATGCATTCAAACTTTGTTATTCATACAAACTTTGTAACATTTAAATGTTATCAATTTTTTTGTATTATTATTATATATAATACGATGTGATATTGAAAATAACTATAAACTCTATGTAACAGTACAAAGTGAAGTAGCCAGATCTTTGAATAATGGCACACAGTGTGCTTCACAGTGCAGCTTGTTCTGGTGAAGATCCGCCCACCTACACAGGAAGAGTCTGTCTGATCGATATATAAAGCAACCAATCATAGTTTGTTTTGTTTTTATATACAGCTTAGGGTCAGGTTTATCACAAGTAGTTAATATCACAGTAATAAAATGTCATGGAGCAGTAAAGCTGATCGATTCACAATCGGTACAGAAAACACCAAAGAAATTAAGAGAAACTTTAAATTCTATTCCTCCAAAAAGCATAAGGAATATTTCATAAACAGAACTAAAGCAGATTACACTTTGTCAGTAATTTCTTTACTTGCTAAGTGTCTCTAACAAAACTGTGAATGTCTTTCAAAGATTTGATGTCACTAACCTGGCAAACTTGAGCAAATCCAGTGCATCAGCCCACGGTACCTTATGAACACAACTTAATTTCCAAGTTCACCCAAACTGCTGGAAGTTGCATAGAAGCCAGCCAAACAGACTGAAATGGGCTATTTTGTTTTAGATGGCATTTGGCAGTTATATGGCAGTCAGACTGTGGGTGGTCCGTGGGCATGCCGTCTGAAACTGAAACTACACTTTGTGAGACCCTATGTTCATGAAGTAAATATTATCTAGAAGAGTGGGAGAGCAGTCAAAAAAAAAACACTTGAAAATTGCTGTCTGGAAAGTTGTCATGGCACAAATCATCCTGGAATCACAAGGCTGTTGACCTAAAACCACAGAGAGAAACAGGAAGTATCTTTATTAGGCCTAAAGGGCACAGAGGTTTACTTATTCTGAAGGTTGACTTTTTCACACGGTCATGTTCCACTGAAACAGCTTTGCTGGAACTAGATAGTACTAATTACAGTAATATTCTGTAAGTATAAAATGTTGTCATGTGTAAGTATAAAATGTTGTCATGTGACAAGACAAGAAAAGTGGAAAAATGCAATTTGACAATATTTACACAAACACTACACTGGAGAGGCATGAGCATCTGCTCACCAAAGCACTCACAGTTCTTTCACTGATCACCTAATGCATATACAGGGTATATACAGTACAGGAATCATGGAGTTAAATTTAATACCTTTTAAGACCTTTTTAAAGACTCTTTCCATACATTTTAAGACCTCATCGCCACTCCAAGTTTTAATCGGTTACATCGGCGACACTTTAACTTACATTTACTATATATTGATTGTAAGATAGCACAACTAAACAGACTTACTTTGTGATAACTCCTTATCAATACAACATAATTCAGAAGGCGGGAACGAAGCACAAGAGAATTAATTGAGTGACTAACCAATGCAACCCAAGAAACAAGAATTAGACCAATAAACAAAACAACTAACAAAACTTATTGAGGAGGGAAAATAAAGCTCTCTGAGCTAACGGGGCAATGAGTTCACACAGTATATTCAAAAGATGCATTTGCCACATCAACTCTTATGTCTGCAAACCATAGCTGTTTTGTTGAACACTTCTCATGACAAACATCTGACTGATCAGACAGTTTACCCTGATCACGTTGTCAAAAGTAAGGAGAGATAACTGACAAGATGTTGGAGGATTTGCTCCTCAACAGATCCCGAGCTGATTGACAAATATATTTTATTGTAAGATGTGCTCCCTTTACACAGTGCGCGCGTGATCACGAAATTGAAAGTGAAAGTAAACTGCGACTGCGAGCGCTCATTCAAAAGCAAGTTCGGAGCAAACCCCTCCCTTCCATTAGCCTACTCTGCTCTGATTGGTCAGCCGGCCAAGCCTGTTGTGATTGGCACAGAGAGGAGTCCTTGAGCAAGTTAGCGAGTGCTACCATTGACAAAGCACTT